>NW_026652290.1:75200109-75321671 GCF_009828535.3 Hylobates moloch | reverse complement strand
AAAACAAACAACCCCATCAAAAAGTGGGCAAAGGACATGAACAGACATTTCTCAAAAGAAGACATTTATGCAGCCAAAAAACACATGAAGAAATGCTCATCATCACTGGCCATCAGAGAAATGCAAATCAAAACCACAGTGAGATACCATCTCACACCAGTTAGAATGGCCATCATTAAAAAATCAGGAAACAACAGGTGCTGGAGTGGATGTGGAGAAATAGGAACACTTTTACACTGTTGGTGGGACTGGAAACTAGTTCAACCATTGTGGAAGTCAGTGTGGTAGTTTCTCAGGGATCTAGAACTAGAAATACCATTTGACCCAGCCATCCCATTACTGGGTATATACCCAAAGGACTATAAATCATGCTGCTATAAAGACACATGCACACGTATGTTTATTGCGGCACTATTCACAATAGCAAAGAGTTGGAACTAACCCAAATGTCCAACAACGATAGACTGGATTAAGAAAATGTGGCACATATACACCATGGAATACTATGCAGCCATAAAAAATGATGAGTTCATGTCCTTTGTAGGGACATGGATGAAACTGGAAAACATCATTCTCAGCAAACTGTCACAAGGACAAAAAACCAAACACCGCATGTTCTCACTCATAGGTGGGAATTGAACAATGAGAACTCATGGACACAGGAAGGGGAACATCACACTCCGGGGACTGTTGTGGGGTAGGGGGAGGGGGCAGGGACAGCATTAGGAGATATACCTAATGCTAAATGACGAGTTAATGGGTGCAGGAAATCAACACGGCACATGGATACATATGTAACAAACCTGCACATTGTGCACATGTACACTAAAACCTAAAGTATAAAAAAAAAAAAAAAAGTTAGAATTTTTAAATATATTGCTGACTATTTTGGTAGTTTTAGTTAAATATTTCTCAATTGCCTTCTTATATTGAATGAACAGTTCTAGCCAAAGAAGTTTACACAGGAATATTTCATGTATTCTGTGCTTTCAAGGCTGTGGTTCTCACTGAAGAACAAATGGAGATATCTAAAGCATGAACAAAGAGAAAGGGGCTTCTTACTTTGAATTGTAGACATATATTTTTCTGTAATATTTAATGAACAGGAAATAGATTTGGTTTTGGAAATTATGTATGAAAATAATTCTGCAAATGTTTTTAAAGGAAACATTCTCATTAATGCAGCTAAGGTGTTCTTGTTTGCTCCATTTAACAGCTATTCAGCTTTATTCTCATCCAGTGTGTGTGCAGAAGTCAGTTACAAAAAATGTTGTAAGTACCCTTATTTAGGGAAAAGCTAGCACAACATCATTCCCTTTGCTCCATCAACTCACTTACCCGCAAAAAGATAACTGTAGCTACAAAGGTGTTTTAAAAATCTTAAATTGGACATTATCCCGAGAGATGCAATAATAATCCCCCTTTCTCCCCTTCAGTCTTCAAAACTGAGAAGTTGTGATTGCTCTAATATATGTTCCTGCCCAGCTACTTAGCCTAAGAATAAATGTTTCTTTATTCATCCTTTGGCTACCCTTCCCTACTTGGGGCAAGTACTTCGGACAAGAGCAATGTCCCCAACAATGCTGCCTGTGGTCCTCTGTCAGAGCTAGATGATCAGAAGGATAAATTTATCAACTGGCTTAAATTTACTCATGTGGGTACATTTCATTTCAGTATAATTACGGTATAAAGTCTTCAGAAGGAAAGACCCAAAGAGGGTGTGTGAGTGTGTGTGTGTGTGTTATTGTCAAATGTTTTTCTTTAATAAAAAATTAGTGAAACCTGTACAGAAAAAATCCTTTGTATTCAAAAGTCAGGAGAGACTTCTTTCTGAGAGACTTGAAACCATTAGAAATCTGTAATGTTTTAGCTGCCAGATACATTGAGTATGTTTTTCTCAACCAAAGTAGACATTATATAATTCTATTTATTTATTTTCCATGAACCTGAAGCTTCACTAGAAGTTTGTATCTGGTCAAGAATTTTTAAAATGTAAATTCTACCTTATTCAATAATCCTTTCTCTAGAAATATAATTCAAGTAGCTAGACTATCTTGGCTCAGGCTTCTAGATAGACTATCTTAGGTCAGGCTTCAGAAGCAGCCTCTGAAACAAGAATTTATATGTAAGTGACTTCTTAAAAGAAAATGCCCCAGGAGAAACTAGAAATATAATCGAAGAAGTACAACAGAGAGAAAGAGTCAAAGCAAGAGTGCAAAATCAGGCAATGACCCACCGTGGTGGTAGTGGCCTGATGACACAGGTGCACTCTTCGGTATAAATTATGTCCCAAAGTTTGTCCTGATCTGTGGCAAAGGACCTGGGCTTTAACATCCTGTGCCTGCATCAGTCAGTTGTTCACTAAGGGTGCTCCATGTATGCAAAGCTACTTGCTCCATGTATGCAAAGCAGCTTCTGTGGCCCCAGGGCAGAAATGAGAAAAGTCACAGTGCAAGTAGTGAAAGCAAAAGCACAGTGGAGACGAAAAGGGGCACACAGAAGCTGCCGAAGGGATGCACGGTTGATCTGAGCAGAGTACTGAGAGCGTCCTCTACATACACCAAGGCAGTAATTAGAGGTAGATATATTTATGTCTGAGTTTATTACCATTACTTGAGAATCCAAAAAAAGGGTGATTTGCTTTATTCACAGAGTGAAATACTATACAGATATTGAAAAGTTTTCATTAATTTATTCAACAAGCATTCTTTTGAGGTTGATATATTCCAGCTACCATGAATATATCACACAATACAGAAAAAAGAGTCTGCCCATAAGAGGCTAACACTCTAGAGCGGAAATAGACAACAAACAATAAGGAAAGGAGATGGAGAATGTAGAAGAAAATGGGTTATACAAAACAAAACAGAATCAGGCATGGTTATGCAGGAGTTCCAAGGGTAAGAAGTGTACATGAAGAAAGGAAAGAGATATTTTACATTTGAAAGGTAATTGAAAAGACTCAAGTGAGCAGATTTGAAAGAGATGAATGAGTAAATATTGACACATGCTTATCTGGTGAATTGTTTTTCTAGTCAAGGGAAACAGTACAAAGGATATATGTAGAGGAAACCTACCTGCTGTGTTTGAAGAATAGTGAGAAGTTTGGTGAGCCTGGATTAGGCTGGGTAAGACATAGAAATAATGTAAGTGACAAGGTCAGAGAATCAACAGAGTGCCAAATCATCTAGAGCTGAGTAGGTCATGGTAAAAACTTCGGTTGAGGAAGATTAAAAAGCATTAGATCATTTGAGCACAAGTGTGACATGATCTGACTTACATTTTTAAAAGAATCACTCTGGCTATGTATTCAGAATAGATGGGAGCAAGGAGATCAGTTGGACACTATTGTAACAATTCAGGCCCATAGTAACAGTAAATTAAACAAAAAGGTAGCACTGGAGATAGATGAGAGGTACTGGATTGCGTTATGGATGTAGACCATAGAATTTCCTGGCATATTGGATAAAAGTTATGAGGGGAACAAGAGAAGTGTCAAGGACGATTCACGTTTTCTGCCTGAGAAACTGAAAAGCTACAGGATCAATTAATATTACTTCAGTTCCCACTTGAAGAAACACTGGCCTTCCCATATCCATTGATCACGTGACACAGGATTTCCTCTGAGAAGATATCGAGGTTTGCTGAAATTGTTGAGGGACAAATAACTCATGAAACAATCTTAAGTACCTAAATGAAGGCGTCTATGAACAGGCTGGTACCAATCACTTATTGTCTACTCTTTGGCTTAGCCCTTTATTCCTTCTGTTTAGAGATTACTTGAGAATCCAAAAAAAGGAGGAATTGCTTTATTCACAGAGTGGAATACTATACAGATATTTTAAAAGCATTTTCTTTAAGAAGTCACTTACATATAAATTCTTTTTTCAGAGGCTGCTTCTGAAGCCTGACCTAAGGTAGTCTATCTAAAAGCCTGAGCCAAGACTTGCCATGGCCTGAAAGAACTGCACCCTTCACCTCATCTTTGAATTTTAATCACATTAGTTTTATTACTTCTGCTAACTTCCACTCATGGGAAATGGACTTGTATGTTTTCTATTATTTTAAAACCAAGTAAGAGACACAGTGTCTATATACACATGGTGATAGAATGTGTAAAAGCCTGACTAGGATCCACCCTTTTCCTAATGTTTCCACCTGAATGCTCAATAGCATGGTCCTCTGTGAATATAACTACCCTAACTCGCATCTGGGTTAATTCTTCTTTTCCATCTTCCTTCCTGTGGGTATCATTGTCTTGAGTTTTCAGGAAACTAGATTTTCAGACAACAAATAACTCTATCTAGAAAAGACAATTAAAAGAGATGTCCTTAAAATGAATTCCTAAATCTGATTAAATCTATTATCAACCTAATTGGTGCCTGCAGCCCAAATTCAAGGTAATAAAATTGATCATTGGTCTACCTTTACATTCATGACCACTAGTTTCAAATAAGCCCCCAAGTCTACCCAAAAGTACTCCTCTTCAAAATCATTATTTTACATTTCTTTATCTCTCTCCAAATGCCCAGTACCTCCTTAGCTTGCTTCTTGAATCACTGGAAGAAAAATAAAAGCAACCAAATAATTGTCAAATCTCTCAAATGACTTGGATCTACAACCATTCTCTCTGACTTACCTCCAATTACAACAGGTCTCTTGTCCTTCTTTAAAGAGCAACTCCTTTACTTTTGTCCTGGACTCCACCCCATCTGTCTTTATAAGAACTATTTTATTCAGTTATCACCTCCAATTTGTTGCATTATTAATTTATTTCTCTTTAATTGTTCATGCCCTTCAGTATACAAAAATGCTCCTGTAACTTCCTAATGAAGAGAAAATTCCTTAACGCTTTTTGCTCTCATTCTATGTCCCATGTCCCTGCTCTCCTTCACAACAAAATCTATTGTTTTACTTTTATTTTAGGTTCAGTGGTACATGCACAGTTTTGTTATATTGCTAAGTTGTGTTTCACAGAGGTTTGGAATACAGATTATTTCATCACTAGGTAGCAAGCATAGTCACTCACAGGTAGTTTTTCGATCCTCACCCTACTCCTGCCCTCCACCTTCAAGTAGACCTTGGTTTCTATCGTTCCCTTGTGTTCCTGTGAACTCAGTGTTTAGCCTCCCCTTATAAGTAGGAACATGCATTATTTGCTTTACTTTTTCTGCATTAGTTCACTTACAATAATGGAACTAGCTGTATCCATGTTGCTGTAAAGGACACGATCTCATTCTTTTTATGGCTGTGTAATATTCCATGGTGCACATGTGGCACATTTTCTTTATTTAGTCTACCATTGATGGACATGTAGGCTAATTCCATGTGTTTTCTATTGTGAATCATGCTGCAATTAACATACATAAGCATGTGCCTTTATGGTAGAATGATTTATATTCCTTTGGGTATATACCCAATAATGGGATTGCTGGGGTCCATGTTAATTCTGTTTTATATTCTTTGACAAATCACCAAACTGCTTTCCACAATGGCTGAACTAATTTATTAGTCAACTAATAAATTACATAACTAATTTCCACCTGCAGTGTATAAACCTTCCCTTTTCTCTGCAGCCTTGTCAGCATCTGTTATTCTTTGACTTTTTAGTAATAGCCATTCTGACTGGTGGGAGAGGGTATCTCATTGTAATTTTGATTTGCATTTCTAAAGATTAGTGATGTTTAGAATTTTTTCATAAGCTTGTTGGCTGTACGTATGTCTTCTTTTGAAAAGTGTCTGTTCATGTCTTTTGCCCACTATCTAATGGGGTTGTTTTTTGCTTGTAAATTTGTTTAAGTTCCTTATAGATTCTGGATACTAGTCCTTTGTTGGATCATGATTTGCAACAATTTTCTCCCATTCTGTAGGCTGTCCATTTACTCTGTTGATGGTTTCTTTTGCTGTGCAGAAGCTCTTTATTTTCTCACACTATATTCAAAAATCAACTCAAGATGGATTAAATACTAAAATGTAAAACCTAAAACTATAAAAATCCTGGACAAAAGCCTAACAAAATTGTTGAAGAAGTTTTTGCACTAGACGTTTCTACTCCTTCACATCCCTTTCGCTTATTAATCCATCCAGCAGGGTTTATAAGCCAACCATTTCGATGATGCTGCTTTTACCATGGCCCATAGTAATCCACATCCTGTCACATCCATGTCCTTATCCAATCTTTCAGCACCATTCAAAGAAAGCATAACACTCTTCTTTCTTGAAACATTTGAGACATTTTCTTGTCTTCCAAAACCACACAGTCTTCCTCCTTACAACAGTGTCTTATGTAATCTCTCCTCCAGATATCAATTTCAAATATTAGAATAACCCAGGGCATGTCTCAGTTCCATTCTCTTCCCTTAGTCATATTACTGTTCTGTGGTTAGGTCTTGTGAGGCATTTTTAAGGACAAACGTAGAAGTAGAAAGAATATGAGCAATTTTTTCGTGTAGGTCTTATCTAGATCTAATTATTTCACTCATAACATTTCATAACATAGATTTCCTCACATAGCATTTCATTCTTTATTCTAGGATACTTGTGCAGCATGAAATATACATGATTGCACAGTATAATTATAAAATAAAAGGTTTTGAAAAGCTTAGTTCTATATACAGATGCTAAGAACATTACATAAGAGCAGAAGCAGACAAGATATTTTTATTTTTAAAAGGACAAATTCTTACCTTTTGAGACTCATAGGACAGTGTATTTCTCCATATTGGATGATGACTATACATCCTAACATAGTAAAGATATATTAGCATCATTTGATAAACAAGGGAAAATATTTAACCTGAAAAGTAGACAAAATACTGTTAAAAATAGGCATTCTATGTATTCTTCTTCCTCTCTTCTGATTTCAAGCAAGATAATGACAAGTCCTTAAATTATTTATCATTGAGGGCTAGGTTCTCTTTTTCTTCTGTATTTAGCTCTGTTCTGCTCTTAGAAAAGAGTGAGAGAGAGAGAGAGAGTGTGTGTGTGTGTATGTGTGAAAGAGAGGGAGAGAATTTGATTTGGCATTATTGCCAATCAGTTAAAGAACACGGACATTCATTATTGAAGCTGATTGAGAAGCATTCTTGCTTTTTTTTTTAAAAAAAAAATCTCTGATGCCTCCTAGTTCTTCCTGTGCCTAATCTCTTGCCTTCCTTTGTCAGTTTTACAAAGCTTATTTATTCAAAGCAGGCAAAAGAGTTGACCCTTCTCTCAATCCTCTCAATTCCTACTTAAGTCAAGCCAATGCAAGAACCATGTGGATGAGCTGGCAAGTGTGGAAGGATTGATGTGAGCCTACCAAATGAAAAAGGCAGTGACCATTTTGGAGATCACAGAACTGTTCCCATGAAGCAAGGATCAGATAAACTCTACTGATTCCCTGGATGGTATCTTTCTTACTCAAAATGATGACAGTACTTTATCTTGGGGTGTCTCAGGCAGCACAAATGCTCTTATTCTTTCTAGGCTTTCTAAAACTTTTGCATCCATAAATACTTATGTTCATACGTTCCCATTTTCCATTCAATCCTGCTAATAAAATACATCTTTACTGGTATGGCTTTATTGGTTCCTATTTTTTCTTTCTCTCATTAGAATGAAAGACTTTTAGAGATATGTCTGATATTTCAGGGGTCTGGCTTTGGTAAGCATCTTCTTTATAGTGTCTTGGGTTGATTGGAAGCTGCATATTAAGCTTATTTGTGACCTCAAAAAGAAAAAGAAAAATAAGGCTCAGGATTGCCTTAAAATATCCATTTAGAACAATAGTCCTGGCAACTGTGGCTCTACACCTGTTCAGGAAGTGCTGAAAACTAGAGAGATCATCCTACACTTGAAACTGCCTTTGCAAAATTATAACTGAGGAAATTATGACAGTGAAAGAAATCAGATCTAACCGACTCTATCTTGCTTCTAACCCTTAAGCTGTCTTTGTTCATTCCTGGGCATAGGCTGAACTAACTTTGGGAAGGAACGCAGTTCATGGTTTGACTCTGAAACAAAATTGATAATAGTCCTTTCCCGAAAAGACCCCCTTCTTGCCTGGGGTCCAGTTTGCCTTTGTCAGACTAACAAATTAGCTATCAAATTAGAAATTACAATTTTGGGGTCAGGCAGCCTCTGGCTCCAAGAGTCTGGACCTCCCCAAATTGTTCCTGGGGATAACATCACTATTGTAAAACCTAATATCACTGCTTGAGACATTTTGCAAACCCTGCAGCTGACACGAGTAATCTGGCTCAACTAATTCTGCCATCCTACCCAGGAAACAGATGACACCAAGAAAACCTCATTTCAACCCCCTATGATTCCATCTCAAACCTGACCAATCAGTACTCCTCAGTTCCTATGCCCCTACTTGCCAAATTATCTTTGAAAACTCTGATTCCAGAATGCCTGGGGAGCTGATTTGAGTAATAAAACTCCAGTCTCCCACATAGCTAGCTCTTCATGAATTACTCTTTCGCCATTGCAATTCTCGTCTTGTTAAATTGGCTCTTTCTAGGCAGTGGGCAAGATGAACCTATTGAGCAGTTACACACTTAGCTGCCCACAGGAGCAATGAGTGGGCCAGAGGGGTAAGGGCATATGCATCTGTGCTATGAGTGCTGATGACCAGGGCCTGGTGGAGGGCACAGGCCTAGCTCCAGGGGACAGCAGCTACTCAGTACCAGTCAATTGTCATCACTTACAAATGCAGGCCCAGGTTGTGTTCTGCTCACGTTTTTAAAAAGAAAAAGAAATATGAAATTTTCCATCAAAACTCCTGATTAAAAAAAAGAATTAGCTTACATTCAATTCACTATAAGTCAGTTGAGAAGAGAGATCTTAGTTTTTTTATTAACATGATGAATACTTTCTCAATAATTGAGCAAAAATAATCAAGTTAGAAATCTAACATATGTAAGTCCAATACACAGGGAATAGAATTATGACATAGAGCTATATGAATTATCTAACAATTTAAGAAAAAATGGAGCTCATTTTTGGCCTGGGAATGTTTACTAGAGGAGACAAGACATAAACTCCCTAGATTGAGGAGAAAAAATGAAAGTCAGCTCTGTGCCTCCTTGTCCAAACTCTCTAGGAGCAAGAGTTGGGGAACTTTTTTTTTTTTTTGTAAAAAGGTTTTTCAGGCCATATGGTCTCTGTTGCAACTGCTTAAGTCTGTCACTGTAGCATAAAATCAGCAATGAATAATACGTAAATGAATACGCATGGCTGTGTCTCAATAAAACGTTTGTTTACGAAAACAGGCCTTGCCCACTTTTGGCTCACAGGCTGTAGTTTGCTGACTCCCTACTTTAAAGGAGGGCTGGAGTGCCTCAGTTGGAATTTCAGCTAAGCAGTTTTCAAAAGGGGATTTAGTCTTGTGTGTTGGAGTTGCTTAAAGAGAAGGGTGAACACAAACTACAGCCACAGACAGTTCAAGTGAAAACCTGGAGACATCAAGTCTGACTTTGGGTGTAAAAATTAGATATATCAAAGAAGAAAAGACGAAAAATATTAGAAACTAAACAAATGTGGGAAAGAAGTAACTAATGAGAAAAAGAGCAATGGATGAGGCAGGAAGAAGTACCTACACTCATTTTGAATAATAACAGGGATGGAATGTGGTCTTCCTAACAGGTCCAAAGAAGCAGACACTGTCTTTATTGCCTACTATGAATATTATTAGGTTACAACAAGAAATAGTTTCCATTTTTCCGCCATCAAAAACAGCTGGCAAAGAAAGGATATTAGATGGAATAGCAAGCCTGCAGAGATAGACAAAATGAAATAGACAAAAAATGTACAAGTTTTCAACTTTTCATCTGCATCAGTCCCACTTAGAGATGTCTGTGATGCAACTAACTCATCATCATATAACATCTAGCAAGAAGTTCTTATCAGGCTTGCTAGGCTATACAAGGTTGATTCCAACTCTAAGTTTATATAGCAGTTCTCTTTGCTAAAAACACCTCTTCTCTGATGGGGCAAGATGGCTGTACTTCCGTGTGTCATGTTGTGTGCTCAACTGATCTGATGGACCAACCAGCTAAAGGAGAATTGATTTTATTGCTAGTTTTTTATCACTAGTGTTTCAGAGAAGATTTTCATATTACTTCACCCAAGACACTTTCAGGCATTTAAGAAAAATGCTTTTAGCTAAATGCGAATGACATAGAAAATGGCTTTTTTCATGAAATACTCAAAAGACTGTACCTTCTAGTTTCAAGGAGCATTTATTTCCATTTTACTTCTATATCTTCAGTAGATACTCTACTTAAAATTTGACTCTTGATTCACAGCACTGAACATGGGCTTCAGTGGGTGAAATAAATTAAAATTTTAAGTCCAGGCAAGAGCTCTTGGGAGAAAAACTGAAGGTCAGATAAGGTTGGGCAGCCTGGACCCCAAAATGAATGATAAAGAACTTAAGGGGACTTAAAAACAAGCTCTGACACATGACCACTTGGTATTGCTTGAACAAAGCAGTTGAAGAGGGCATGTGTGATATTTTTAAAGGAGCAAGTACACATATTGCTGTTGTCATTTAGTGACTAGATGTTGTGGCCCAGGTGAGTTATAATTGAATATATATTAATAAAATACACTAATGGACTTTTACTTGTTAGTTAACACATCTGCACAAATGCTGTTTATCAACCATTGACTTTATTGGAGATCATCTCTTTCCATTTAAATCCTTTATAAAAGGCATTCTCTACTCTGATCCCAGCTTAATGGGGGAAAAGACGATAAGAAGACTAACTTGAAATAGAAATGTAACTTAATATTTCAAAGCCCTTAGGTCTCTGATTAGACCATTACTCTCTGCACATAATCTCTTACTAAATTGATTCTTTTTCAATATAAAAATAGTACAAAGCCTTTGAATTTTGAACTAGAGAAGTTCTGTGAGCTCTTTGAATTGCAAGCCAGAAAATAACAAATCTTATTTAATTAATAAAATAATGAGCTAGGAATGAAAAACATGATGTTAAGACACAGTAAGAATTGACTGGAGTTGCGTTTTTAGCTGTAAATTTGGTGAGTAGACTTTGCTTGTGAGACAGGCAGCATTAATTACTCTGTTACCATAGCAGATTCTGTACTTAAAAAAAATTAAACTGCAAAGAAGTAGGGAAGCATCTGTGGGTGCATTCCTTTACACCAATAAAATAATTTTATTGAACTCTATTCATGTGCTTACTTAGAATTTATATTCAGGAGATCTTATAGGCCTGTATTCATTAAATATTATGCACCATTTTATATGGGAATGCTCATAAAAGGGGAATATGGAACACAATTAGAAGAAATAAATTCAGCATGGCTTTGGCACTCTATAAAATCTCCTTGCCACTGTGCGTCTTTAACTGACTCCTTATAACCAGGCACAACCGATATTCAGTGATTGGAGAATTTAAAAGCAGTTTGCTTTTAAAGTCAAAATTCACTATGTTTCAAAATCACACTGACAGCCTAGTTTCCATTCAACCACATGATAAAATTGACAAGATGTGTGTTTTATGGGTTTTTGTCTTTTTTTGGTCCTAGTCATGTTGGAAAACTAATATTGGTTACTGAATCTCAATTTTACTCCTATCATGATAGTATCCTTGCCCTAATGACATTTCCATGACCCTATGTCCTCCTCAACTAAAGCCAAGCTTTTTCCTGTTCCACTTGTCTGTTCCCCTACATCTGAACCACAGTCCCTTTATCAGGCCATCTGCAGTCAGATATCCTTATCACAAACTGCCAGTTACCAATTTTTTTAGATTCTGTGTTTGATCAGGTCTTTATGTTCTCACCAGATACCTTACTTCTCCTCTTGATGCCCAATTTAAAAAACATTTTGGCCACTGTCAAATGTTGACAAAATATAACTTGATCTATTTTCAGCTACCACATCATTTTTAAATTGTATTCTTTCTCAATGTGCATATAAACACACTATACCAATTCCTTCCTTACACAGTTGATCATTCCTTCTTCACTGCCATTGCTGCCTCTTGTTCCTTCTTTCACAGAACAAATATAAACTCCCCTCAAGATTGTCTCTTCAATCCTCTGCTATTTCCTTTCTACATACTTCCCCTTAGACACCTCAGCTACTCCCATGGTTACAGCTGTCATCACTGGCAACTGACACCCACGTCAACATCTATTTACCATCATTTTCCTAGGCACCCAGGCTCAATGTTTAACATCATTTTACATTTACCAACTACTTTAAATTATCAGTAAGACCCATTTATTTTCTCTCACATTGTTTATTTACTCCTTTAGTGAAGACTTTAATATGGGTTTTTTTAAACTCATAACTATATATTTACCTTAAACTGCTATTTTCTCACCTCTCGTCTTCTTATATACCACCACAGAGTAAAACTTGCTAAAATTATCTGACTAAAGCTTCAATAGCTGCCCATTAATTTATAACAGCATTTACCAAAAAACGGGACACGTAACACTGGTTACAATGGAAAAAAGTAATTGGTTTTAGTAGTTATGTATCTCTAACAATGTTCATAAGAAGTTTAATTATCACCTTAAACAATGATTTTATGGCTAATATTGCTCAAGATGACTACAACATTTTTTAATGAGCCAATTTAAAGGAAGACTAAGTACAAAACAGTAGAAAAGCATGGCCAAAAAAATTGAGGTAATACTGACCCACTGAATAAAATCCATCTGACTCAGTCTCCTCTACTGTTTTCCCTTTTCAATCTTGTTTCCCACGATTTGACCACAGACATGTTCTCTTCTCAATAATCAATTTAGTGTTCTTTGAACATGGCATGTGCCATTTCATCATGCCAGTGAGGTTGCCACAGAGCAGTAGGACAGTAAACATAAGAAGTTGAAGGAAAATGTTTTAAGATTGTAAGTCCTCAGAAACAGGAGTTAAAGTAAAAGATGAAAGGGATGGAATAGGGTATCAAGCTGGTGAGGCCAGCCAATAACACACACACGAATCAGTGAGCAAGCTTGTAAGCAAGAAGTTTCTAAATTGAATTATAGAGTGTGGTACCAGTTATAGTGAACACTCAAAATAATGATTTGACATGAAAATCTATTAATGCTTGGAATTCAGCAAAATTTAGGCCTAGCTTTTTCAAGACTCCAAATTCCCTTAGATTTTTCTATATCTGTGACTTGGCCCTGTTATTTTCTCAGCCTGTAGTTCCCCATCTCCTAATATTTAACTTCTAAATGCTACCAGGCTTTGATACCCAGCTCAACTTCGTTTTCTAGGGTATCTTGTTTGATTAGCCAAACTAGAGTTGATACTTTCCTTATTTGAAATGTTATAGCATTTATTATCATTTCTAATCCTATGTCCTACTCATATCAACATGTTCTTCTTTATATCAAAGTGATTTGCATATATACTTTTTTATCTGCTTCTTTGAAAGCTCTTTACAAATATTAATAGTTGACTTGTATAAATAAATTCAGTAGTACCTCACCCATATTTTTTAAATGGCAAATTTTTGAAATACAGGCTTTTTTGTTCTAGATCTGTAAGAAAATAGTTTTGCTTATGCAATGCTTAATATTTGTTTAATATTTAAACAGATGCCAACAATATGCCCTGCAATGTTTTGGAGGTTAGTGATGACGGTAAATGACAAAAATAACTGATTTGGGGGGCAGATGCTTGTGTTAGTGCTATTCAATGACTCCTACTTACAGGAAAGAGGGAGCAATGATAGACTGTTGCCTTTCTTCTTCAAAGAAAGGAATCTATCCGGATGGATGGATGGATGGATGGATGGATGGATGGATGGGTGATTTTTGAGACATTGTTGTGTACCCAAGGAAATTTACCACATAGCTATTTCAAGCCACGTGGTTTAACAAAGTTTTCATATGTAAAACATAACATCTATGTTATTTTATATCTCTAGAGCCACAGGAGATAGGAAGGTAGAATTATGTATCTATATATATTTTTAAAAGGAATGTGGGTACATAAGAAGAGTTTAGTAGGAACATACCTGCATTAATATTATGTTTCATCTTCTTATCATGAATGAGTTTGATCCAGATATCTACTATTCCTCCTGCAGAAATCTAAGATGACTCTGAGTTTCAATATGTTAGCCTTCCATTTGACCTGTCTGTCATGAGTCATCACTCTAATCCAGATGATTAGACTCAAAAGGAAAAATATAATTTTTCAAGTTTCCCTCAAGAATTATCTTTCAATAAAGAGAATGAAGTTTCCCTTTGAAATAAAACTGCTTTTACAAATGTCAACATTGGCGATGTATGGGAACATTTCCCCCTAAAAAAAAAAAAAATCCAATACAGTTGCTGCTGGTATGCCTACTTCACTGGAAATTTCTTAGGCTTCAATATTGACCCAATCTTTGGTTAAATCTATCAATAAAAAATCAGCACCTATTAATCTTTCTACTATAGCTAATTATTCTAGGTACATTGAAAAAATTAAAAGTATAAAGATGATATTTCTTTCATATCCTGAACGAATGACTTTACAAGATAATAGTAGAAATAAGTTACACAATATCAAAGTGAAATTAAAACAAAATTATAATTAAAATTTTAGTGAAATATAACATCTAAATACATGCTAAAATGGGAAACGAATAATATAGACAATAAGTATCATGTTTCAGAGATTCAGAATAAAAACATCAATGTGGCTTGTATATAAAAGCCAATTTTATATATCCCTTTAATAAATAATTAATTGTTATCTACTTGTAAAATATAGGTTTTTAATGACTTCATTTTTTATTTTAGACTTAGGAGGTATATGTGTAGGTTTGATACATGGGCACATTGCATAATGGTGGGGTTTGGGCTTCTAGCGAACCCATCACTCATATATGAATGTAGGACCCCATAAGTAGTTTTTCAACACTTCCCCCCACCCTCCAACCCCCTTTTGCAGTAGCCAGTGTCTATTATTTTCATCTTTATATCCATGTGTACTCATTGTTTAGCTCCCACTTATAAGTGAGAATATTCAGCATTTGATTTTCTGTTTCTGTGTTACTTAACTTACGATTATGGCTTCCAGCTGCATCCATGTTGTGCAAAGGACATGATTTCATTTTTTATGGCTGTGTAGTATTCCATGGCGAACATACACCACATTTTATTTATCCAATCCACTGTTGATGAACACTTGATTCCATGACTTTGCTATTGTGAATAGTGCTGATAAACATAGGAGTACAGGTATCTTTTTGATAAAACTATTTATTTTCCTTTGGAGAGATGCTCAGTAGTGGGATTGCTGGTTTGAATGGTAGTTCTATTGTTAGTTCTTTGAGAAATCTCCACACTGTTTTCCATAGCAGTTGAACAAATTTACATTCCCACCAACAGAGAACAAGCATTTCCTTTTCTCTGCATCTTTGCCAACATCTGTTACTTTTTGACTTTGTAATCATAGCCATTCTGACTGGTGTGAGACGGTATCTCATGTGATTTTAATTTGCATTTCTATGGTGATTCGTGATGTTAAGCTTTTATTCTTAACGGTTGTTGGCTGCATGTATCTCTTCTTTGACAAGTGTCTGTTCATGTCTTTTCCCCACTATTTAAAGGGGTTACCTGTTTTTGGGTTATTAAGTTTCTTAAAGATTCTGGATACTATACCTCTGTTGGATTCACAGTTTGTGAATATTTTTTCCCCTTCTATAGGTTGCCTCTGTACTCTGTTGATTATTTTTCTTGCTGTGCAGAATCTGTTTAGTTTAATTAGGTCCCAGTTAACAATTTTTGTTTTTGTTGCTATTGCTTTTAAGGACTTAACCATAATTTTTTTCCTAAGGCCAATGCCCAGAATAGTGCTTCTTAGGTTTTCTTCTAGGATTCTTACAGTTTGAGGTCTTACATGTAAATCTTTAATTCATCTTGAGTTAATTTTTGTATATGGTAAAATGTAGGGATCTAGTTTTATTCTTCTGCATTTAGCTAGCCAGCTATCCCAGCACCATTTATTGAATATGGAGTCATTTCCCCATTGCTTATTTTTGTTGGCTTTATCAATAATCAGATGGCTGTAGGTATGTCGCCTCTGACTTTTCTATTCTGTTCCATTGGCTATGTGTCTGTTTTTGTTCTATTACCATGCTCTTTTTGTTATTGTAGCTTTATAGTATATTTTGAAATTGGGTAATGTGATGCCTCTGGCTTTATTCTTTTTGCTTAGGATTACTTTGGCTATTTGGACTCTTTTTTTGTTCCATATGAATTTAGGATAGCTTTTTTCTAATTCTGTGAAAATTGATATTGGTAGTTTGATAGGAATAGCATTGAATCTGTAGGTTGCTTTGGACAGTATGGACATTTTAATGATATTGTTTCTTCCAGTCCCTGAGCATGGAAGTTTTTCCACTTGTTTGTTTTATTTATGAGTTATTTCAGCTGTGTTTTATAGTTCTGCTTGTAGTGATGTTTCACCTTCTTGGTTAAATGTATTCCTAGGTATTATATTATTTTATTTTTGTGGCTATTATAAATGGAACTGTATTCTTGATTTGGCTCTCAGCATGACTGTGATTGGCATATAGAAATTCTATTGATTTTTGTACACTGATTTTGTATCCTGAAACTTTACTGAAGTTATTTATCAGTTTTAGGAGCCTGTTGGAGAATCTTTAGGGTTTTCTAGGTATAGAATCATATCATAACAAAGAGAGATAATTTAACTTATTATTTTCCTACTTGGATGCCTTTTATTTCTTTCTCTTTCCTGGTTGCTCTAAGACTTCCAGAACTCTGTTCAGTAGGAGTGGTGAGAATGGGCTCCTTATCTCATTCCTATTCACAGGGGAAATGCTTGCAGTTGTTTTCTGTACAGCATGATGTCGGCTGTGGATATGCCATAGATGGCTCTTAATATATTGAAGAATAGTCCCTCGATGCCTAGTTTTTTGAGTGGTTTTATCATAAAGGGATAATGGATTTTATCAAAAGCTTTTTCTGTGTCTGTTTATTTTTCTCTGCTTATAGAGTAAAATGCAAATTGTTTAGTTTGGAAATCTAATTAGATTCTACTTTCCTAAATTTACTTCTCATTACACTGCTGTCTACTCTTTATATATGTCCTATATTTTCCCAGTCTTTGTTTATGCTATTCCCTCTGTCTGAAAATCTTCCCTGCTCTTTAGTTTCACATCATCATTTCAGAACGTCCAAATCTTTATCTTATTATTAAAGATGTATTTTAAATACTTTTCTTATAAATCCTTCATTGATCCAATCCAGCTTAAGGTGCCCTCTTTCTTCTGAAATCAGGTCCTACACTCTGAACAAGATGTTTCTAAGGAGAAGCGACAATTATATGGAGCCAAAGAAGACAAAGGCTGTTTTCCTTCACATAAGAATCTGTAACAGAGTTCTGAGACATATGGGCATTGTAGTATGCAGACAGCATGGTGCTTTTTTGTGTGTCTTAAGCATTTCCTCTGTGAGTTTTATGTAACACAGCATCATATCATTTTTATCCTTCATTTCTGCAATATTATTCTCCGCATTTTTATAGTTGCCTTATGAAACTTTAGCAGTTTCAACCTTCCAAGTTGATAGCCTATGGAAATAAGTGTCAATACCATCCTCCTTTTACAAGTCACATTCATAGAATGGGCATAAAACATTTCAATATTTTAACCTACAATAATGTGAACATATATTATACATTTATATATTTTAAGCTTCAAACACCATTATGATAAATAACATAAATCACTGTACATTTACAACATATTCAAATAAATCATGATTATCTAAAGTAATTAAGGAAAGGACAATTGTAATTACATCTTTTGAATGAAATGGATTGGTAGGTGATCCATCATTTTCTAAAATTTGGAGTGAGAGGGGTCTTAAAAATCAAGAGCTTAATTTTTCTGATTGTTGCAAAGAAGTGCTAGGCATACCCAACCCCAAAATCCAGAACTTTCTCTCTCTCTGACAAAACATCAAAAAAAATCTTAATCAGAAATTGTCAAATTTTTTAGTCGGCTTAGAACTTAAAGCACATGGAATTTTCCTCTAACATAAAGATACTTTAAAAATTGGTTTTCTTGATTTTCTACTTGCGCTTTTATGCCCAAAAGTATATCCTCACAAAACCTCTTACTAAAAGAACACGTTTTGTGATGTTGAAATTTGGAATATTGTGACAATTTTTTCATAGTCAATCCATTTATTTTCATGTGTTTATCCATGCTGTGGCCCACCTATAATTCCCCTCCCCGATTTCTGTCTATCGCAGTCATAGTCATTCTTTGCAATCCACATAGCTAAGATAGTGTTACCCAACTCTATGAGACGTATTACTGTATAGAGTACTGTCAAAATTATTTTAATCCTTGATTTTCCTCTTACTAGCAGTGCTACTTTGGACAAACCGCTTAATTTCAGTTTATTTCTAAAATGAGGAATAAGGCAAGTTGTGAGGGATGAAATAATGCTAAGGACTTATTGGAAGGCTGGGTATGTAAGTATGAGCTGAGCAAAAATTAGTCTTTATTCCCATTTTGGCAGCTAAAGAGAATGCTTTGCCACCCTTGTATCCTCCGTTCTTCGTACCTTCCAAGGTTCTCCTATGAAGGACTATTCTTGGGCTTTTGCAATGGAGAGTCAGGTACAAAGGAGGAGGAAAAGAGGACTATGGGAAGCACACTGGTACAAGGGCTGGAAGAATTGGGGCAGGCTCGAGGACTTAGGTATAGAAGCAGCTGCTTTGTGTAAGGTCATTGAATAGGAGGGAACACAGAGAGAGTTTTAGAAATTTGATAGTTGAGTAAGTGTTCTCTTCAAAATGTTTGAACAACACAAGAGACTAGTTACTGCAAAATTACTTTTGACATAGAAGCCCACTTAAAAGAGCTCCCAATGGCTAAAGCTGTAACAATTTGAGTAAGAAAATAAATAGTGATAATACTAGATTATAACCCACAGAATAAAATAAATATTCGTGAGCCCATTGTGTAATAAATACGTAATTGAACAAATAAATAAATGGTGGATCTTGCCTCTAGCAATTATTGCTGTCTTACAGAAGAATCTCAATTAATAAATGCAGAAGAAACAAGGAAAACATATGAATGTTAAAATTATGGGCAAAAGTTTGAAAAGAAATAGAATATTTGCAGATAGTTACTAAATTAAAAAGAAAAAAATGGTAAGTTTACTGCTGAAAAGCCCAGAAGCAAGAGATCTATCTTAAGCAAGAGATCATTATTAACATCACCAGTAGTAACAAATTGACATCACGTACCTCTTAATATAATGCACTAAGAAGATTATATTACTTATGTGGCATTCTTGCTACAAACAGCAAACCCTCAATCTAATAATGAGAAAATAGCAGAAAACTCCATGTGATGGGAAGTCTACAAAATAATTGTCTAATATTCTTCAAAAGTGTCAAGGTAATGAAAAACAAGGAAGATTATGCAAATATTACAGTTTGAAAGAAACTAGTAAGACATCATAATGAAATGCTCTTTGCCATCTTAGATTGGTTCCTGAAACAGAAAAAAGATATTAGTGGAAAAACTGATGAAAACCAAATAATAAAATCTGAGGTTTAGTTAATAGCATTATGCTGATATTGACTTAATTTTGATAATTGCCCCATGCTATGTAACAGTAACATTAGAGGAAGCTGGGTGAAGGATATATAGAAACTACATTATTTTTGCACCTTTTCTGTAAGTCAAAAATGATTTCAAGCTAAAAACATTTAACAACTATTTTGGCTGAATCAACTATATGTTTGGTTTACAACATTGTTCCAGGATGAAATATGTTGGTGCCATTAATTGCCCTCTTTACTTCTCAGAGGCACAAGCATATTTACCATTAAGCAACTAATGCTTAAACTTTAGGTCAGTCCCCTAATTTGCTTGGGGCTCTCTCAAGACCATATATTTAATGTTGAATTTATAATTTTGTACTAGTGTCTTAACAAAAAGACCCTTTCTCATATTTTATAAGCTTCATATCTCACTAGAGATCTGTCTCTGCCAGTTAGCAAAGGAAATTCAAAGATTGGTTCCAGGATGGTAGGGAGGGAAGGAAGCTTAAACCTTGGCTAAAATAACCAACCTAGATGTAGGACCAAGTATCATGGAATGGCCAACTACCTAACTAAAAGTTTGAAATAAGCATGGTAAACCATACTTACTCAGACCGGAGGTCATATTCAAGAGATCCCATCACACGGGAAAAAATATTAGCTACACGGTATTAAAAGTGAGACAGGTAGCAACATTTGTTTGGATATTTTTCTACTATTTAGAGGAAGCAGCCCAGTCAAAATGAGGAAAATGAGGGATAGAGAAGGAGTTGACAATAGTTGGGTGAGATTCCATTTACGGGTCAGTGGTAGAGCTCTAGATCTAATGAAGATAAGAAATCCTAAGTGGTAAAGAGAAACATATCCCAGTAAAAGAAATAGGAAAGTTGTGTTTTGGTGAGTGTGAGTTTTCCACACCCTTTCAAGTAATGAGAATGGGATTAGAATAATGGAGCAAATTTCAGACTATTCTCTGGAAACGGAGCTTTTCTAATGTTCTTTATGTCCTGACGAGTACAGGTGTGGGAAAAATGAAACTGAGTCTTCAGGTAAACGTAACATAATTAAGAAAGCATAAACTCTAAATAAGTAGGATACTTTTTCCCATAGTAGAGGCTCAAAATCAAATTTTGGTTTGATTATTATCAAAACATTCACTAACTCTTTCTTGCTAACTCAAGAGTATTTTTATGTGTAATAATACAAGTGATCATAAGAGTAATAATACAAACATGTACCATCTATAGAGATGTGCTACAAGCTAGACATACTTTAGGGGCTTGTTATTTATAATCTTATTTACTTAGAATGACCTTGTTTTTTCTTTCCAAGACTTGATGACATTTGGATCTCTAGAAGTAGGGAGGAGAGAGAGAAGTTTGTGAAGAAATCAGAAGAGAGAAAAAAAAATAGTAGAATTGTGAGAATCCAAGGAGAAACGGTAAAGCCAAAACTGGGAGAAAAGGAGAGGTAATTGACAGCACATTATTACCTTGTGATTACTTTGCTCTATATTTTGTGATGCATTTTATCACTCTGGATAGAATATAAACTTCTTAAAGACAAGACTAAAACCTAAATACTTGAACAGGCATCAAACCATTTTCAAACTATTTAACACCAAAATGTTGCTGGTTGACGTATAAACTTGCCAACTGTTGACTCTGAGGTTGAAGAATCTGAGATGAAATACTGAAATTGATTAAAGAGGCCAAATGCCACATTTTAAACTCTAGTTATTCATAATAGTTACTTTTTGCATAACAAATATATGTGCCAGAAAATTGAGTTCCTCTGATTTCCCTAATTTAAAATAAAAGATTAGAATCATAAAAATTATCTTGGGTGGCTTTAGACAAATGTGTGGCTAGAATCAACCAGCATATGAAGAATTCACTTTTTTTCACCTCTACTCTTCCTTCAGACTGAGATTTTTGCATACCAGATTTTAGCTCAAAGAGACTTTTTCTGTAGTCAAGTTATAGATTCTGACAGGAATCAGTTACCATAGAATTGACAGATACTTATCTCTAACACTGCTAGTAGGTACCACTGAAAATGCCAAATCAGTTAAAATGGCAGCAACAAAACAACTGTACTATATACAATCTCTTTACCAAGCTTCAGCAGAAGTAAAATGTGTAGGGCTGTTTTCCTTACTAAGCAGAGCCCATAATCAAGGAAGCCCACAGATAGGTGTAGGGAGACATAACATTCTATATGCTCACCACTGAAGCAGGAGCTGCCTGAGGTTCCATTGAATAATTCAGTGTTTGGAACTCCTGGGTGGTGAATATCTTCCAACAGAAACACTCAGCAGAAAGAACTGGGAACTCACATGCTGTAGATTTTCTTTAATGGTTTAGCCAAGTATCACACACAGCAGACATAATGGTGTTTAAACAGTCTGCCCAGCCTACTGGGTCTTTGCCTTTAGGTAGCAAATATTCTCTTAGTCTTGTTACTTTTTCCTCTCCATATAAGAATATTTAAGGACACAAACCACGCACCCTTTTCAGCTACTTGTCCCCATGTAGGCTTAAAATAGCACCAATATATAATGCTAAAATTTTACAACTGACCATTTGAAACATAATTGTTCTATATATTGATGTAAAGATAAATAAAATGATTTTGCAATACAATTTGATGTTATTTACTGTAACTTGATTCAACTTAATACAATGGTTAAATTTGTTGCAACCAAGTGGAATTACCTCATATAACACTATATCAAGTTTGGTTAATAATCCACTTACCATAAAGAAAACCAATTCTGTGAAATTGTACAACAAAAAATCTGCATAATCTCTTAGATATGTACAGAAATCAATGAGATTTGGGAAACAAAGAAAAATAATGTTATATTTCTCTTTTTTGTAGTTAAATACTTCAAACAATTAAAATCATTACAGTATTTGTTTTCTTTGAAAAAAGATTTTTAAAAAATTTTAAAGTTTTTGTATAGACGGGGTCTCATTATATTGCCCATGCTTGTTTTGAACTTCTAGCCTCAAGAAATTCTCCCACCTCAGCCTCACAAAGTGTTAAGATTACAGGCATGAGCCACCACCCTCATATTAAAAAGTTTTTTTTGTTGTTGTTTGTTTTTGTTTTTGTTTTTGTTTGAGATGCAGTCTCACACTGTTGCCCAGGCTGGAGTGCAATGGCGCAATCTCAGCTCACTGCAACCACCCCCTCCCGGGTTCAAGTGATTCTCCTGCCTCAGCCTCCTGAGTAGCTGGGATTACAGGCGCCTGCCACCATGCCTGGCTAATTTTTTGTGTTATTTTAGTAGAGACAGGGTTTCACTATGTTGGCCAGGCTGGTCTCGAACTCCTGACCTCATGAACCACCCACCCTGGCTTCCCAAAGTGCTGGGATTACAGGCGTGAGCAACCGTGCCTGGCCTAAAAAAATTTATTATTATTATTATTATACTTCAAGTTTTAGGGTACATGTGCATAATGTGCAGGTTTGTTACATATGTTTAACTTGCATAGCTAACACTATTTTGACAAAACCTCTTCAGTCATAAGCACCCTATCTGATTATCATTTGGATATTCAATAAATTCTTTTAAAGTGGTTGCAACTTCCTTTCATATTCAACAATAGAGTACCATGTTGGCAGTAGACATAAAAGAATCAGCTAATCTGGATTAGTCCGGTTGTATTTCTGATCTGAGTCCTGCACTTTATGATAATATTTACTGTAATTTTTAACAGTACAGAATCAGTCTTAAGGAAAGGCAAGGTGGTTACCTTTATTGTCAGGAATGCTTTGCTGACTAAAAATATCAATCTCTCCTCTCTCATAGTTTTTGCATGCCTGTGCTGTTCTATTTTTTTAATCAGGTAAATAGGAAAGATAACTGTTATCTTTACTTCTCCTGTATCCAAATTAAAGTATTAGTATTTATAGTAGAGAATTTCAATGGAGAAGCCAGCTGAAATCCTTTCTTGTTCAAGACAGGGTATAAATAATATGTATAAACATTAATAGGGATTTGTTTGTTATATGTGAGTCTGAGTGTGGAGACTAAGGGAAGAAGCACGCTGATATTCGGTGCTAAAGAAATATTGCTTGATTGATATGGTGCCCTATGGGTGTCTCATTATGTTGTAGACAACCTACGCTTTAAGCAGGAATTTCAACTTGCTTATTTGTACTGGGCAGATTGAAATATCTTTACTTTAGGTGAGACTCAAGGCACTGCCACATGTGAGCAGTCTGAGAGAAATAGACTAACAAATCGCAGAACAGTATAGAGAAATGAAGAGCATAGACTTTAGAGACAGGAAAACACACAATACCAACAATCTGGGTTTGATTCGTGGCTCTGTTCCAGCCTAGCTGTTTGTCCTCAAGTAAGCCATTCAACTTCTCAGAAGCTCATTTTCCTCTTTTGTAAATGGGAATAGCAGGTTATCTTGGAGAATCTTCGTGAGGATGAAATGA
Organism: Hylobates moloch; assembly: GCF_009828535.3. Taxonomy (NCBI): domain Eukaryota; kingdom Metazoa; phylum Chordata; class Mammalia; order Primates; family Hylobatidae; genus Hylobates; species Hylobates moloch. The sequence goes on along the minus strand of NW_026652290.1, from coordinate 75,297,643 downwards.
GAGAAGGTTTTGAAATTACCTGAGCATATATTAGGAATTCAAAAAGCTATATTCACAGACATGATTAAGTATCTTCAATCACATAACTTTTGTTTACCCTCTTTCATACTACACATAGCTATTTCATTTTTCTCCCTTTAACTCCATTTTACTTCATAAATCTCTTCTCCACCACCCCAACAGATGTGCTGTTTAATCAAACTAAACCTGTCTAATTCCACCTTATGTTATAAATCATACCTAACCTGTCTAAAATCCTTTAACACATAATGGCTTCCCATAAGCTTTTCAAATGAGTAAATCCGAGACACTAATTGAAAACGAACTTGTACAGCAGAGTAGATCTCCGCTGCTTCACAGAAGGGGAGGTTGCAGGTCTCCTTGAAGTGCAAGCTCTTCATTTACAATGAGTTTTTTTAAAAAACTACTAAGAATAGAGTGGAAGTGTGCACAGCCATGTTTCTAAAAGCTTGGGCTATAAAGAATGCACTGCTGTCTTGGTGCAGAGTTCAGATGCCAGCAAAATGAGCCAGGTCATTGTATTAATTAGGACTGCTCCTGCATGCACTAATATATCATGAAAAATTAGCAAGGATTACAAGAGAGCTCATCTTCTACACATTCTCAGGGCAAAAGTTACTTCTAAATAATGACAAAGTAGTCACACAAACTGACACAGCAGAGGTTCTCTTTGTTGGGATAAATTGGCTTATATCCTCCTTCCCTTTCCTGCAATCTAAAGGAATATTATGAAATAAGTTGGATAACAACAATAATGATTTGTTTAATGAAGAGCTCATAATAGTGAGAAGTGACATTACATATTCTTTAGTCAGGCAACCTGGCATGTGTTGGCATATGCATGTAGCAAAAAGACAATAGTATGAATAATAATATAATTTTTTTAACATTATCTCAGTCACTAGAACCATTTGTTATAAAACCTAAAGAATACATTGCTTGTTTTCAAAAGGGAAAAATAAGGCAATATTCCAATGAAAGAAAATGTACTGGATTGTTTTTCTTTAAGGCTATACAAGGAAATTCTCCCTTATTCTTCATGCTACCTACAGACGTAAGTACTAAACATATCAACTTAAATGTTGATAGAGAATTACAAGTAATGTGACTTTAAACTCTAATGAGATTTTGTTAAAAAATAAAATCATTACACTCTTTTTGCTCTTTTTGGCCTGGGTACAAGCCTTTTCAGTAAATTAACTAATTTTGGCAATTTTCTAATCCCATTATACCTTTGTCAGGAGAATGATTTATCAGAATTACAATGCCTAATGCTGTATATCTTGTGAAATACAGTCATCCAGACCAAGACAGTATCATCATTTGACTCTTTCAATATGTGATATTTTCATTAGCAGCAGGATTCCTTCCCCTCTACTCAGCAGGGCTATAAATAGAGAGGCCGGCCAACCTAATCACACAATATTGAAAAGGTCAAAGAAGTACAGTATATTACTATAAGTTACAGAATACTGTTCATGATGTATTATAATTCTTAACAGTTTATTTATATGCAAAGAAAATAATAAAAACATAAAGCAATGTGGAATGGTCATGTTATTATTGCTGTGATTATAGAGATAGTAGTTAATGAAGCTTTCCTTTATACTTAAAAACCAAACATACAGGAAGGTCTATTTATATAGTCAATAATAAAATTAAAGCAGTTCTTTCTTCTATTAGATTGATATAGAATTTGAAAATGAAGAAAAGAAAAGGAGAATATGAAGAAAAGAAGCACGCTAGTTAAGACAAAGGCATAGTTTATTTTCCCAGTCTCAGAAAAAACTAAAACTTAGAATCTATTTATCAGGGCTGAAAGAGACCATCTCTAAGAGCACCTGTTTCCGATTAGGCGTAGATGGTTTAATTTCATATGGTCATATCTATGATTTGGGGTCAACAAAAAATGAGACTGACAATGTAGATACAAGTCTAATGCAAGGTTTTTGGTCTTAGTAATTCTTGCTTAAGCTGTCAGATTACTTGCACTGCTGGGTTAAAGTTAAGCCAAAAAGACAATTGCTCATCTGCATTTAAGCAAATGATATTTGTGGGAAGTGACTGTACAACTTCATAAAAGAGATGTTAAAATCTAAATCTTATTGTTTGGGGAAAGAAGAGCTTAGATTAAGGACAGCCATATTTAAAACCTTTCAACACCCTTTATTTTTTTTCCCAGAATAGTTATCTGAATATAAGAAATTCTACTGTATCAAGATATTTCTTGCCAGATATTGTGTAAGGTGCTACAGATAAAAGAACGCACAATTCCCAAATTTATCATTTCTCTTCCTTTTCTTCTTTTCCCTCTTCTTTTATAGCATTCGAACACCTCCAGCTGCCATTCATGACCCTTTTTGATCATACGCTTGCCAGTCTCTCCAACCCTGTCTCCTATCAGGCCCTACCTCACTGTCACAACGGCAGCATCAATCAGTTCACAATGCCATGAAACTCTTTTTATGGGGATGGTGTAGAAAATCTTCACAAGAAGTCTGATCTTCCCAGCTCCTGCCACAATATCATTTTTTTTCTTCTCAAGAGAATGTAAATATTAAATTATAGTCCTTCTTCCAATTAACATCACTGGGCCTTCCTTATTTAACACAGAAAAAGGTACAAAAATTATTTTTAAAAATTACTACCTTTGTCTCGAGGTAGAATAATAATCCATGTAAATCCTCTCCTTAAATCTGTTTTCATGTGCTAATCTCTTCAATATACTTACCAAATTAAAAAGGCAACAGAGAAAGAACGAAAAAAAATTAAAGGTGAAAGGAAAGTAAATGAAGGAAGAAAGAGATGGAAGGAGGAGAAAGAAAGTAAATATCTCAGATGGACGAATCTTACAGGGGTTTTCTGTGGGATTAAGCCACTGGCTTAATTCTGATTCATTATGACTATGTAAACAGTGACATTTAAACACTTTAATCAGAGGCCAGAGGATCCCTTCCATTTTCTGGACTAGAGAACCATCACCTGGAATTTTCCTAGAAAAATGATCTGTCATTTGATACCAAAAAATAAAAAAACCTGTTTTCTGCTCCCAAATATGAGTGAAGAATACCAGTTCTGCTAATTAGGACTGTGTGGAAAGTCGAAATGACCTCCCTTCTAGGCAGAGCACATAAAGCAAAGTAGGAGTATCTAAATATTATTTTTGTTTTGTACTTTCCATGTCATTATGATGAAAAGATAAAAACATGGCAAAAGTATGAGAGGGGATGCAGTCTAAAGTTGGTCAGATACCCTGACCATCCCATCTAAAATGCCATCCCTGGTCTTCTCACATCTTTTGTGTACTTTCATTTTCTAGACATATACCTGGAATTACATAACCATTTAGTTACTACCCAAAATAATTTTGTATGATGGAAGAGAGCTTGTTTAGACATATGTTAGAGATGTGGTATCATACATTCTTCTAATATTACTAAGTCTTTATAATTAAAGATTAATTTTAAAAATAGCAATAAAGGAAATAGTAATATCTTCATTACTCAGTTATTAATAAGGATGAATGACTTTTCCAAAATTGACTATCTTCCTCCAATAGAATATAAGTACCTATACTATACTGGTAACTTCTGATCCCTGGTGCTTTAATGAGTGTCTTTCACACAATAGGTATTTAAATAATATTTGTTAAGTAAAGGAATGAATCCTACAACTCATTGTAATGTTTTCTGCTTCCACGCTACTGCAATATTATTTCCTTGCTCTGGAAACCCTTTCCTTTTCTTCATTCATAGCTGGGATTCTAATTTGTCAATCAAAACTCAACTCAGAAGTTGCTCCATGACCCCATCCACTGTTCATTATCTTCTTCTCTAAGCCTTCTTTGTGCATAAGTATGCTGTATAATGGTGTTCAGAAAGTTGAATTCTACTGTGTGTTTACTTGTTTTTAAAATAACTAAAACTCAAGTTAAGCTAACCCTCTCAGTCATTATATTTTTGTCCAGGGTAACTATTCCTTTCCGGTGGCCTAAAACAACATCTATGTATGCCTATTGTCCCCACTGAATTATTTATAAACACGCTGTGATGGTTAATACTGTCAACTTGATTGGATTGAAGGATACACAGTATTGATCCTGGGTGTGTCTGTGAGGGTGTTGCCAAAGGAGATTAACTTTTGAGTCAGTGGGCTGGGAAACGCATACCCACCCTTAATCTGGGTGAGCACGATCTATTCAGCTGCCAGCGCAGCTAGAATTAAGCAGGCAGAAAAATGTGAAAAGAGAGACTGGCCTGGCTTCCCAGCCTACATCTTCCTACCCTGCTGGATGATTCCTGCCCTCAAATATGGGACTCCAAGTTCTTCGGTTTTAGTACTCAGACTGGTTCTTCTTGCTTCTCAACCTGCAGACAACCTATTGTGGTACCTTGTGATCATGTAAGTAAATAATTTAAAAACTCCCGTTTGAGTATATATCTATTCCATTAGTTCTGTCCCTGTAGAGAACTCTAATACACACCCCTTTTCATTCCAAAACATTCCCCGTTTGGAGGATTAATTATGTCATCACTAAACTCTTGAAGCTACTACCAACTGATGAAATGCTAAGCAGTCCTACAAAAACCCTCCCATCCTGTTTGATCACAACTTGATTTTTCTGATCTCCATCTCATCTCCCTGGTCTCACAGGGTCTCAACTCAACCCTGGTTCTTGCCTTCCTGGGTATTGGAGCATATACTCCTTGTAGTTTCTGGCTGATCTCACTCACCTTTCATGTTGGGAATTCTTTGCTTTAATCTGGATTCTGCAGAGCCTTTCGCTGTTCTGGCTCCTTGGCAGAGTTTAGGTAGCTGGGCTAGTCTTGACCTCATTTTGGAGAGGAGAGGAGTGCCCACATAATGCATCCTTATCTCTTACCAGATATTGCATTGTTCTTTCTCTCCACAATACTAGGCATATTTCCTAGCACACAGTAGAGACCCTAAACATCTACTGGATCAAATCTAGTACCTCAGAATGTGATCTTATTTGGAGCTAAGATCTTTATAGGGGTAATCAAGTTAAGGTCATCAGAGTGGACCCTAATTAAACACAACTAATATTCTACAAAAAGGGAATGTAGACACAGATACACATAGAGGGAAGAGCCATCTATTAGTGAAGGAGAAAGGCCTGAAACAGATCCTTCCTTCACAGTTGGCAGAAAGAACCAACCCTGCCAACACCGTGATTTTAGACTTCTAGACTCCAAAAGTGTAAAACAATAAATTTCTGTTGTTTGAGCCACCCTTTCTGTGGTCCTTTAAGGCAGCCCTAGCACATTAATGCGAACTCCAGTGTATTTTCTCATGTATAAAATGGAGATAGTAATACTACCTTAGAGTTTGTGTGAGGATTAAATGAGATAGTATATGTAAAATGCTTAGCAATATCCAACATACTCAATAAATGTTAGCTGTTCTTGTTATTATCTGAAGTTTCCTTGACTAGGCACTGCATTCCTTGCTAATTTGTTCTTATGAGTTATTTATTAACCTCTTACCTAAGGTTTAAAAAAATCTATTTTCCTGATCATTAGAATATTTTATTTCCCCTTTTATGCTTAAACATATTTTAGTCATATATTTAAGCTTCTAAGCTTTATTTTCTTTAGCTAAATTCCATAGCCCTATTTACATGTGGAACACTCTCCAGGAAGGCTTGAGGTAAGAGACATGTTTAATAATTCAAGTACATCATTTACTAAATGACATGCTCTTAACTGCTGTATACCATAGTTATGCACAATCTCTCAAAATGTGTGCCTTTGAAGAGTGGACCCCATTCACTTCTCAAAATAATTTTGTCTGATGCAGAAGAGCTAGGTCAGATATGCATTAGAGATGTGATATTAAGAATTCCTCTAATATGACTGTTTATGATAATAGAAGATAACTACAATGCATTTTAAAGCAGTAAAGAAACCAGTAATATATTTCTTCAGGTATTAATAAGGATGACCCACTTTGCTAAAATTGAAATGAAGAAGGGGATTTTAGAATATAAAATAATGTGAATGTTTTAAAGAGTATGGTATCACATTTTGGAAATTTAAAATTCAGAAGAAAAAAAATATATTCCTAGCATCAAAATTGTACCTTTTGAAACAGACCAGCAGAGTGGCATTAAGTACCTCTACAAGGTATTACAGTGATCTAAAACATTCAATTGGCAGTTAATTTGTATATGAGGAATTTCTTTAAAGTGGCAATACTTGTTGGAAGTTTTGCTCTTAAGCTAATATATTCTATCATATGATAGTGATCACAGACTTGCTTTCACCAGAACAGGTTGTACCAAGAGTTGTGGCCATCGGACTTTGGAGAGTGCTTTAGACATGAGAGGTAGTGATGTGTTGGAGACTTCACTTCCAGTCAAGAGCATGGGTTGTTACTCCCACTGTTGCTTGTTTCAGGAAAGTAGCATAAGCACTTTGTGTATCAGTTTCCCTGTTTGATTCAACAGAGAATAGTATGTGTCCTGTTTATATCAAGATTGTTATAAGTAATAAATGAGGCAATGTATGTAAAATCCATGGGATATTTCACTTTGATTGGTAAACATAGTTTATCAAGGCACAATCTAGCTCTCATCTGCATATACTCCATGCCAACCCAATTTCTCTGATTGTTGTTAAAAAAAAGGAAATGAAGAAAAGTTTTTAAAATTATTATATGAAGCTACAATTAGAAACTATTATTTTATGAAGACTCATTGGCAGTAGTTGGGGATAGTTCAATGGAGGGACTGTTTGCTTTCTTGGATGAACCGTTTTGTCACTACTGGAGCCATTATGTGTGTTGAGCAGTTGGTTCATGTGATGTTTTATGCTGAAACAGAAAATTAGTATTCGTATTGGTCTCTACAGATAAAACATATTCTAATCCCATTAATGGGATTATTCCCATTGATGGATTTGTGTTCCAAACATTATGAATTTATCTTCTGTGCCTGGACACTAGTGATTTGGAACAAATAACAATACTATGAGTGCAAGAGTCTATGTTTACTCTGAAGATGGCTGGGAGAGAGGAATAGAAAAAAATCCTCTTAATTTGTACAGTGGATTGGAAATGAAACATGACCTCTATTATGTCTCACTTTCTTCATTTTTTAAAAAGGGACAGCAATATTTGATTCTCTTACTGGAGTGGCACACAAATTAACTTGCTAATGATCATAAAGTGCTGTGAAAATTCAAAGGCCTCTCTATAGATTTCTCATGAATACAGCTCTGGACCAAAAACTAGGGATATTCAGTCCATTTTAAAGATCATCAACCCTAGAGTCCATTTACAGTCCATGTTAAAGTCTCCCATGAGCATAGTGGGAAACAGCTTAACTACTTTTAAGAAGTTCTTGAAACACTTTTGTGAATGTGTATACTAAAACACTTTTTATGGACTTTCTGAGACTGATTATTTTTTCTAACCAAATTAATATCCAGTCATTTGTGTAACAGCAAAGGAGATAAACTCCACTTGAATATAAATGCAGGGTATAAGCCCTCATCTCACCAATTAAGCAAGAGGACCAGAGTACCATTCAAGGAATAAAAAGGTTATGTATTTAATTAATCTCTAGGTAAGGAAAAAACTCACATCATCATTATTTTTATTATTACATCAATTATAAAATTATTTGTCAAAATCTCCATACAAAGGTCACCAGTGAAATGTGTTGATTATTCAAAGCTGACCTCTATAAATTTGCTGAATAAGAGAGAACACATTCTTCCCAGGGTCTGAGTGTGGTCTCCAAAAGGAGAGATATTAAGGATACTTATCAGCTTAAGAGGACTGGGGTTAGTGAAAGCTGATTTTAGGTCAGAATTAGAAAGCATAGTAGTGGATACAGACTGGTCAAGATTTATAAACTATATGAGTTTCTGTAACAGTTATAATCGTCTCTTTGATATATGTAAATTGTGAAACATGAAATACTGACATGGAGAGTTAGTATTGCTCTGGTCTTTTCCTCTATGATGGCTCTGTGAAGCTGGTTTTAAAGTAACTGGAGCTTAGATACTTCTGCTGCATATTATGTTTGCTATAGTTTATCTTCTTTGCAAGTCATAATAAATTTTGCAAGTTGTAGTTGATTGTATTTCTCAGTCCCAGTCCTACCCTACTTCTGGTTATACTTCAGTCTAAGTTGAAGAATAGACCATCATTATTTTAAAGGAACAAGATCAATCAAGATCTTCACTGAAACTTGACTTTCTGTTTCATGATTTTGTGTCAAGTATTTTAAGATACTTGTATGATTTGTGTAAGTGCTGGACCTTTTTTTTTCTGTTAGATGATCATATTTTTGAAATATTCAGTTTGATAGTAATCACAGAGCAGCATTTATGATTCTGGGTATCCAACACTTGGTGACTGAAACACAGATAAATGTTAAAAGCTTTCTTGAATAACCAGTGGCTTATTTAGTGCTGCTTTCAAGATCTATTGTAAGGCAGGTCTGGTGGTAATCAACTCCCTCAGAATTTGCTTATCTAAAAAAGAATCTTATTTCTCCTTTGCATAGGAAGCTTAGTTTGGCTGGATATGAAATTACTGGTTGAAGATTTTTTAAATAACGTTGAATATAGGCCCTCGATCTCTTCTGGCTTGTAGGGTTTCAGCTGAGAGGTCTGCTTTTATTCTGATGGGGTTCTCTTTGTAGGTGACCTGTCCTTCCTCTCTTGCTGCCTTTAACAGTCTTTCTTTCATTTCAACTGTAGAAAATGTGATGATTATGTGTCTTGGGAATAATGTTGCATAGACTTCAGAGGTTCTCTGTATTTCCTGAATTTGACTGCTGGCCTCTCTAGTGAGGTTGGGGTTCTTTTCATGGATGATATCCTGAAATATGTTTTCCAAGTTGTTTGCTTTCTCCTCATCCCTTTCAGGGATGCCGTAGATTTGGCCTGTTTACATAATCCCATATTTCTCAGAAGTTTTGTTCATCATTTTTCTTTTTTTCCTCCTTATTTTTTTCTGACTGTCTTATTTCAGAAAGCCAGTCTTCAAGTTTGGAGATGCTTCCCTCAGCTTGGTCTGTTCTGCTGTTAATACTTGTGATTGCATTATAAAATTCTTGTAGTGTGTTTTTTCAGCTTTATCAGATCAGTTAGGCTCTTTTTTATACTGGCTATCTTGTCCGTCAGCTCTTATTTTACGGTGATTATTAGTTTCCTTGGATTGGGTTTTGGCATCTCCTGAATCTCAACGATCTTTGTTTCTATCTATATTCTGAATTCTATTTCTTTCATGTCAGCCAGCTCGCCCTGGTTAAGAACCCTTGTTGAAGTAGTGTAGTCGTTTGTAGGACTTAAGACACTCTGGCTATTTGAGTTGCTGGAGTTCTTGAATTGGTTCTTTCTCATCTCTGTATCAGTGTTCCTTTAACTGTGGTGTAGATTGAGTACAGTTAGTAGATTTCTGTATGTTTTCACAGGGTTGACGCTTTGTGCAGGGTAATTTTTGAAGCAGACTTCCTGTCTTTGGTTTCACATGGGGTCATGCTAGTGAGTTAAGTTTTGTGTTGAAGCTTTGGGGTGTGATCCAGTAGGTGGTGGTTAGACATATTGGTCAGTTGGTAGACTCTTTCTCAGTTGAGTGGCTCCCCTATATTCCTTTACAGTTGAGGTTGTGTTCCCTCTCAACGCTCTAAAGGGGGGGCTCCACTCCCACTTAAGTGGGAGAGCACATCACAGCTTGGCTGGGCCAGGAGTGATCTCAGGGTTTATGTTTCCTCCCCAACTTGGAGACAGCAGATGAAGGTACCTTAGCAGTGATTGTGGCCAAGAGTCTTTTACTTGTCTCCTGGGGACCCACTCCAGAGAGATGCAGGTCAGCAATTGCTCAGTGCCATCAGTCTGAGATGGGAGATTGGTGCTGTGGGCCCAAGCCAGGGGGCCTCTTCTCCTTGGGTCAATTGCAGCTCATTGGAGGTGTGGATAGGACACTTAGGGTCTTTGCTCCTTCATTAGTCCAAGTGTAGCGGGGTTAGTACCACCGCAGAAGCAATGGCAGAGGGGCTTTTTGTTGCCCCTGGGGGCTCCACCTCTGAGAAATGTGGAGCTGTTAGTTACTGAGAGTTTAGCCGCTGAGGTGAGGCACCTGTACTGCTTGGGGTTTACTTGTTGGGGACAAGGGGGATGAGGACTCACTGGGAGGAAAGACTAGTCTCCTCTCCACATGGTGACTGTGGTGTGTTACAGCCTCAGGTGTAGCCCTCAGGCTCTTTGTTTCTTTCCCCATATCAAGGGTAGGAGGGATAGAACCACTGCTGTGGCAAGGGCAGAGATGCTGTTGGATACCTCTGGGATTCTCTCCCCAGGGAAACTCTGGGCCACTACAACTGGGTATGTTTAGCCACAGGGTGGGGGTAACTGTTCTGTGGTCGTGAGCCAAGGGCCCTGCCTGCTGAATAGTGGGAGGTAGTGGTTCCCAGGGAAGAGAGGCTGGACTCCTCTCTGTATAATGTCTGCAGTGTGCCAGCAGTGCCAGCATAGTGACTAGGCTCTTTGTTCCTTCCCCAGCCCAAGGGCTATTTGGGTGATACCCTACAACTGCAGTGGTAGAGGAGTTGTGAGTTTACTCTGGGATATCCTCCTTGGAGAAATGCTGGACAGCCTCTGATTCAGGTGATCAGGCAGAAGCAGAGTGGCTGTACTGATGTCCCAAGTCGGGTGGCCCTACCCAGTAAGAAGTGAAGACTGAGACCTGCACAGAGAGCAGTCCAGTCACTTTTCCATGAGTTGAGTGCTCTGTGCTGGGGGTCTGCACCAGCCTATAGTCCCTGCAGACTCTCTAGAGCCTGAAGACAGCAATAGCAGGGGTAGTGAGACAGCAAATATGGCAACATGCCCACTGAGAGCTCTGTGCCAGAAAGTTGAAAAGCTGCTACTGGCTAAATAGCCCTAGTGGAGGGTGGCTGAAGACTCAGGCTGGAAGAACCCACCCAGTGAGGAGATATGGGATCAGGGACCCACAAAAGGAACAGTCTGGCCACTTTTCCGCAGGGTTGCTGCAATATGTTGAGGGTCAGCTCCAGTCTCTAGTCACCTAAGATTTTCCAGCATCTGAAGGTATCAACAGTGAAAGCTATGAAACAGCAAAGATAGAGGCCTGCCCCTTCCCCTGTGAGCTCTATCCTAGGGTGGTACAAAATTGATGCTGGCCCTAACACACAGGCAGCAAGTGGCTAGAGACCCTAGTCAGGAGATCCCACCCAATAATTAGGAACGGGATCAGGGACCCCCATAAAAATACCAGTCTGGCCACTTTTCTACAGGGCAGCTATGCTTTGCTGAGGTCTGCTGCATCTCCTGGTCACCTCAGACTCTACAGCTCGAAGGCAACAACATCTAAACATGTTTGCTGTTAAACAGCAAAGACAACGGCCTTGCCCTCCCTGTGGGAACTCTATCTCAGGGAGGTTTGAAACTGCTGCTGGCTGGAAGATACCGGTAGGGGTGGCTGGAGACCCTGGTTGGGAGGCCTTGGCCATTGAGGAGGAATGGGATCAGGGACTTGCTTCAAAAAAGGAGTCTGATCTCTTTTTCTTAGAGCCGTTGTGCTGTGTTGGGGTCCACTCCAGCCACTAGTCACTTCAGACTCTTCAAAGCCTGAAGGCAATAGTGACTAAGGCTCTAAAAGGGCAAATACGGTGGACCACCCCTCCCTCTGGGAGCTCCGTTCCAGGGAGGTATGAAACTGCTGCTGGCCAGAAAACACCAGCAGGGGTGGTTGTAGACCTTGGTCAGGAGATTTTGCCCAGTGAAATGAGATCTGGGATGCCTGTGAAAAAGCAGTCTGGTCACTTCTTTGTAGAACTGTTGCACTGTGCTAGGGGACCACTCAGTCCCTAGTTGCTGCCCACTCCCTAGAGCCCAAAGGCAACAATGGCTAAAACTGTGAAAGAGCAAAGATGGCAGTCCATCCCTTTCCCTGGGAGCTCCATCCCAGGGAGGTTCAGAACCACTGCCAGCTGAAAAATACCAGTGAGGGTAGCTTGAGACCCCGAGTTGGGAGGTCCTACCCAGTAAGGAAAAGTATGGTCAGGGACCCACATAAGAAAGCTGTCTGGCCACTTCTCTATAGGTCAGCTGCCGTGAAGGCAACAAAGGCTAAGGATGCCAAACAGCAAAGATGGCGGCCTACCCCTCCCTCTGGGAACTCCAAATCAGATGAGTGTAATGCTGCTACTGGTGACTGGCTGGAGCTCCAAGTCAGTGGGTCTTGTCCTGTGAGGTGCTATGGAATCAGGGCCCTCAGACCATTGCTGCCTAGTCCCCTGGATTCAGTACCTTTCCTATGGGTATGTATGGAGGTCTCAGCTCCTACTCTGCCAGAGTTATAGCCACTTTTGCTGGGAAGCCTGGGTATCTAAAGCTCCTGGGGCTCCATGTGTGCCTGAGCATTTGCTCTAAGACTCTGCATAGCTCTGTGTGTCAGCCTGAAATCCCTTGTGAAGTGGGTTCATGAGGGGCTCTCCTGACATGAGAGTTGCAGATATCCTTGGAAGAAGTGTGGATCCTTGGGGTCCCTCATTCACTCATTACTTCCCTGGACAGTGGAGTCTCCCCTGGCTCCATGTTACTTTCAGGTCAAGACTCTGCATAGCTCTGTGTGTCCACCTGAAAGCCCTTGTGAAGTGGGTTCATGAGAGGCTCTCCTGACCTGAGAGTTGCAGATATCCGTAGAAGCAGCCTGGGTCCCTCATTCACTCACCACCTCTCTGGACAGCGGAGTCTCCACTGGCTCTATGCTGCTTTCAGGTGGGCAATCGTCTTGCCTTGCTTTTCTCCATTCTCTGTGGGTCAAATGGTTTTCTTGATGAATCTGAATGCATGCACCTGGATGTTTCAGTTGAAGATGCTGTGTTTACCCACCCCTTCCATTTCTGTCCATGAGAGTGGTGCACACTAGCTGCTTCTAGTCGGCCATCTTGGCCAGCGCCATCCCTCCATTAAATCTTAAAGCTCCAAAATAATCTCCTTTGACTCCATGTCCCATATCCAGGTCACACTCATACAAGGGGTGGGCTCCCTAAATCTTGGACACCTCCACCCCTGTGGCCTTGCAGGATTCAGCCCCTGAGGCTTCACTCACAGGTTGTTGGGTGCCTGTGGCTTTTCCAGATGCAGGGTGCAAGCTGCCAGTTGATCCACCAGTCTCCTGTCTAGAGGAGGGTAGCTCCCTTCTCTCAGCTCCATTAGGCACTGACCCGGTGACAACTCTGTAAGGCCTTTTATTCATTGTCTTGAATATTAGCATGGAGCACCCTTTTAGTTAGGCAGCTATCTCTAGCAAGTGGTTGACTCACAGCCTGCTTGAATTCTTCTCCTGAAAAAGCTTTTTCTTTCTCTGCCACATGGCCAGTCTGCAGTTTCCCAACTTTAATGCTCTCCTTCCATTTTAAATATAAGTTTCCACTTTTAGTCATTTTTTTAACTCCCTTATCTAGGCATAGGCTGTTAGAAGGAGCCAGGCCACATCTTGAACACTTTTATGCTTAGAAATTTCTTCTACCAGATACTCTAAATTATTACTCTTTTGTTCAAACTTCTATAGTTTGAACAAAACTGGGCATGAACAGAATGCAGCCAAGCTCTTTGCTAAGGTATAACACACATGATCTTTGCTCCAGTTCCCAGTAAGTTCCTCATTTCCATCTGAGACCTCAGCACACTGGAGTTGATTGTCCATAATGCTATCAGCATTTTGGTCACAACCACTTAACTCTAAGAAGTTCCAAGTGTTCTCTTGACTTTCTATTTCCTTCTGAGCCATCTAAAGTCTTCCAACCTCTGCCCATTGCCCAGTTCCAAAGCTGCTTCCACATTTTTAGGTATATTTATAGCAATGCACCACCCCTTGGTACCAATTTTCTATATTAGGCTGTTCTTGCATTGCTATAAAGAAATACCTGAGAATGGGCAATTCATAAAGAAAAGAGGTTTAATTGGTTCATAGTTCTTCAGGCTGTATAGGCAGCATGGCACAGGCATCCACTCAGCTTCTGGGGAGGCCCCACAGAGCTTTTACTCATGGCAGAGGGCAAAGCAGGAGCATGAACTTTACATGGTGAAAGAAAGAGTAAGAGAGAGAGAATAGAGGGGGTGCTACATGCTTTTAAATAGCCAGATCTCATATTAACTGAGAGCTAGAGCCCACTTATCATCAAGGGGATGGCCCAAGCCATTTATGAGGAACCCACCCCAGTGATCCAAACATCTCCAAAAAGACCCCACCTCCAACACTGGGGATTTACATGCAATATAAGATTTGGGTGGGGACAAACATCCAAACTATATGAACATCTCTTCATCTGTCTGTTCATTTGTATTATTTGTAATCTCCTTAATGATAAATGGGTAACCTTAAGAGTTTTCCTGACTTCTATGAACCATCCTCACAAATTAATCAAACCCAAAAATGAGATTGTTGTAACCCTTGTTTGTAATCCATTGGTCAGATGCATAAGTCACAATCTACTACTTATGACTGGCATCTGAAATGGCAGCAGTTTTGCTCAGCTGAGCCCTCAACCTGTGGGATCTGATACTCTATCCATGTAGATAGCATTGAAATTAGATTGACTTATAGGATATCTAGTTGGTATCCTGGAGGACTGCTTGGAATGTGGAAAAACCCCACATATCTGACCACAGAAGTGTTCTATGTTGAGTGAGAGTATAGTAGGGAAAAACAGTTTGTATTTTCTTATACAAAAACAAAATAAAATACACATGAATAAATTGAATCTACATAAATAAAATTTGATAAGTAGATACCTTTATAGTTTGATCATTAGCTTTCATTTACGAATTCTTCCATTTAATGCTCTGAATTTTTAGTTTGCAATTTTTTCTCCATGGCTGGGGCTTTTCGTTTCCCATTACATCTCTGTGAAGATTTTTAGTCCTGTTTGTCCACGAGAAGTTAATAACCACCTTTATTGAATAAACAGACTTGCATCTAGTGTTTAAAAAGGGACCACTGTGCAGAGTCTAACAACAGTGCCCTAACTTTAATGAGGCAGATCCTAATTATATTTAGTTTCAGAAGGTTGTAATATTTTTTCTTGGGACTAAAACTTGGGTATGTCAAATAATTGATAAAGTAGGACTTTTAAAAACTTTTATCATGCATTTTTATTATAGCAATATTTAAAATGCATTTTTAGACTTTAGGATTGCCTAAATGAAACTATATAACAGTTTTGTTGGTAACATGCTAGGTTGGAAGAGGAAAAAGGAATTAGCATTCTCCACACTGAACAGTTAAGAATAGACATCTGCATAAAAATTGTTACCAGTACTACGGTTTGAATGTTTTTGCCTCCTCCAAAACTCATGTTGAGGTTTAATTCCTAATGCAACAGTGTTGGTGGGCGGGGCCTAACGGGATGTGTTTACATCATGAGGGCTGTGCCCTCATAAATGGATTAATGACATTATAAAAAAGGTTTGCAGAAGTGGTTTTTCTCTCTTTCATTATTCTGTCATGTAAGGACACAATGTTTGTTCCTACTTGCCTTCTGCCATCCACTATAGGAGGATGCCATAAGAAGGCTGACACCAGATGCCAGAGTTTTGATGTTGGACTTCCCATCCTCTAGAGCTGTGAGAAAATACATTTCTGGTTTTTTGTTTGTTTGTCTGTTTTGTAAATTACCCACTCTCAGGTATGCTGTTATAGCAGCACAAAACAACCTAAGACACCTAGGATACATTTGCTGTGCAAAATGACCTTTTTTCATCTATGTGATTTCACATTTCCTAACAGATGTCACATGAGTCTGTCTGTTGGGCATAAACATCTATAACTCACTGTATTACCTTTCAACTGCATAAATGGTGCTCAAAGACATTTAAACATCATGGCCAATCTGGCTTCAAGATGATGTACATATTTTGAAAGCGAGATGTTGATTATGTTTATGACTCCAGCAAAAAAATACTATATTACCATTCAAAAACAGCACTGCCTTTTTGATTGTACAATGTTATTAATATATCTCCTATTACCATCTTCCTACAGGGCAAAAATAAATAGGCAAGGAAAATATGTTCTCCTAGGAATTCCCTTTTCTCATTTCCATGGAAAATTCACACTATTTATATACAATGTATTTGTTTTCTGTTCAGGACGGAGTGTGTCTTACCCTGATTCAATGACATCCATTTAGCTGACTTCATGCTTAACTGCATATCCTAGGGCTATGGTAATTTGCATACCCTATGCCTTTACAGGATGCTGCAGGTCAAATTGTGCTTGTTGACAGAAAATGAAACAATGATGTGCTGCTCTCCACCAACTCTATGCTCATGGTCTGGGCCTGGACCATTGTGCATATTTGTTCATTGGATGAGGAAAGGCACTCTAGAGGATATAAGAATAGGCAATGTGATCATTATGCAGAAAATGAAGAGTCCACTTTTAGAGGGCAAGATTGTGTTCCTACATCCTGGCAACTCCTTACTACCCATTCCCAAGTGCCTGATACATTGATCTACATATAATACTTGCTTACAACATGATATAATGGCTTTAAAGAAAAACAAAATTCCAATAGATATTTTGAAAATAAAATACTACACTAAATCCCTATTCTCCCTCCTTTTATCTTTAACTGATTTACTATTAGTCCCATACATGCCTTAAATTCTTTGTTCTTTTGTGTGTGTATATATTTAGATTTTATTCTAAGTAGTATTGTCTTTAAATTGCATAATTTTTAATGTCCTATTTAATATTTTATTTGATTCTGACAACCACCCTATCTCCCCTATAATGTGAGTATTTTAGAACTAAAGTCTTTGTCTTATTTATCTTTGTAACAACAGTGCCTAAGAGACTACTTGACATTTTAGGTTGTCATTCTAACTGCTGAATGAAAACTATGAATAAAATAGTAAATGCATGGGTGAATCAATTTCATTGGAACATCAGGAAGTATGTCATCACAGCAGGTTTGCTTCTGAATTCAACTCCACTAACTTAATGAAAAGTAGGCCAAAGGATTGTTTCTTATGAGAGAAAGCAAATAAGTGGATTAGGTTAAGTCTATTACTTTAAAAATTGCAACAACAACAAAAAATCTCCAGGAGGGGAAGAGCAAATAGACCAAGTAAAGTCAGAAGGTCGGAATATCCGAGTAGAGAAAAACAAACCCACCCAACGGAGAGGACAAGTACTGGTAGGGCTTGAGGCATTTTGCTCTCAAGAGATTGTAGTTAAGACAATGAGTAGGAATTATAGTTACCAGAAGAGATGAGTCACCAAAAGGAGAAGAAGAAAAGAATACTTTTTGTTTGTTCGCTATTTCCATTATTTGGAAACAAACTATCACCAACTTAGGTATAGCTAGGTTCTCTGTGCAGAATTTTACAAGGCTTAAATGAAAGTGTGAGCCAGAGTGACTTCTCATCTGGAGTTCAAGGTCCTTTTCCTAGCTCCTTGGTTGTTGGCAGAATTCAGTTCCTCACGTTTGTAGGACTGAGGTCCAGTGTTCTTGCTGACTGTCAGTGGAGGGGTCACTCATCTCTTTGAAGCTGCCTGGAGTTTCTACCATATGGCCTTTCCCACAACATAGCATGTTGTGTCTCCAAGGCCAGCAGGAGATCATCTGCTGTGGCTTCTTGTTTCTTTACTTTTTTTTTTTTTTAATTTTTGAGACACAGTTTCACTCTGTCACCCAGACTGGAGTGCAGTGTTGGGGGTCATAGCTCATTGCAGGCTGGGACTTCTGGCCTCAAGTAATCCTCCCACCTGGCCTTCCAAAGTGCGGGGATTGAAAGTGTGAGCCACTGCACCTGGCCACTTGTTCTTTTAAGAGCTTCTCTGTTTGATCAGGTACACCTAGCCAATCTCTCTTTTGATTAGACTATAATTATATCTACAAAATCCCTTTTGCCATTACTTAGCCACATCACTAAATCATATCCCATATAGTCACAGGTATACTGAATTCAAGGGGAGAAGATTGTACAGGGTATGTACAACAGGGGAAGGAATCTTGGGAGCCATGCTAGAACTCTGCGTAGCGGAGAGAGTGAATAGTTAATACCCAAGAAGGGGAGAAAACAAAAGTTACAGAAAAAAAATAAAGTGAGAAATGTTCAAAAGACTTCCCAATATTCGAATGATAGCTGTTGTTGATTCCCAAAGATTCAATAAGAGAAATGTCAGACTTGGGGTTGGGGATAGGTAAACAGAAGCAGCCTCAGAGAGGAAGACAGCAGAGAAGGAAACTTAATAATTTTCCAAAGGATGATGGTGACTTGTCAAGAGACGTATTAAAGGCTTTAAAATGGGCCAGCCATAGTGGGTCATCCCTGTAATCCCAGCCCTTTGGGAGGACAAGGTGAGTGGATCACGAGGTCAGGAGTTCGAGAACAGACTGGCCAACATAGTGAAACCCCATCTCTACTAAAAAAAAAAAAAAAAATTAGCCAGGCACGGTGGCGTGTACCTGTAGTCCCAGCTACTCGGCAGGCTGAGGCAAGAGAAACACTTGAACCCATGTGGCGGAGGTTGCAGTGAGCTGAAATTGCACCACTGCACTCCAGCCTGGACCACAGAGCAACACTCCGTCTCAAAAAAAAAAAAAAAAAAAAAAAAAAGACTTCCCAGTATTTGAATGATAGCTGTTGTTGATTCCCAAAGATTCAATAAGAGGAATGTCAGACTTGGGGTTGGGGAGAGGTGAACAGAAACAGCCTCATAGAGGAAGACAGCAGAAAAAGAAACTTAATAATCTTCCAAAGGATGACGGTTCCTTGTCAAGAGACGTATTAAAGGAAAGAAGTCACAGAGTGTTTACCTAGTGATCAGATTGGGAGAACTATCATTATAAAATTACTGGGGATAACTCTGAAAGACATGTTGGCAGTAATTCAACTTCTGAAGATTAAATAGAAGTTTTAGAAGTGGGATAATAAAGGATGTTTTGAAAGAAATATAGTTAATAAAAAATTCACCAAATTGCTGGTTTGATTATGCAGAATTATAGTGATAAAAACTACATGAATGCTATTCACAAATGGAATGACTGCCAGAAAAGACAAAAATGAATGACTAAAAAGGTACTACCAATGTCATAATTTTCAGATGAGGTGAAAATAAAAACTATAAGTAAAAGCACTAAGAAAAAGTTTGAAGTGTCATCTAATGCAAGGTGTTAATTCTCGACATTGATGGGGGCGTTCCACTGGCTGTGTCTGAGACATCTGCGGGGACCCTTTTCCCTAATTAGAGAGGTTTAAGCTGATACATAGGGCTGCCAAAGGTAAACAACAGGGTATTTTTAATGCGAATGCTTTAAATACGGAGAGGAGAAACAAAATGCACAGGTGCAGAAACAATATTTTAAGCCAATTACATGACATCAAAGGGCATATTTAGTCCAATAGCTTAGTCATAGCTGTAACGACTAAAAGAAAAAAATAGAAAAGAACATATATGTGGAATAAAAAAGGGAAAGTCCACATTTTTTTCCCAGAGGACACAGTTTTACTTGAGAGGTTGCTCCCCAAGTCACTGAAAACAGAGCCAGGGGAGTTCAAGTTGATGCAGAGAACAGTAACAGTGGGGCTCAGGATGAGGAAAGAGCTAAAAAAAATTCCAGAGATACGTGCATTATCAAATTGTCATGCACTTAATTCTCAGGTAGAGTTCTTAAACTAGGAGACTAACATGAAGGAAAGTAGAAAACATTCAGAAGCTTGAGAAATGGTGACCGAGAAAGGAGAGGAGAAGCACTGAAAAGATAAGTTCTAAATGAATGTCATGGAGCAATATGCATTAAAACAAAGTAAATAAGTGTTGTAAATGACAAGACGACAGAATAGAAGCAATTAACAGCAATAATGAAAAGAGCCATAGAGTAGAAAAGAAGAGAAATAAAAATATTATTTCTCAGAAAGGTAGCATTCTGGCCAAGGACAGTTTCTTATCGAAGTTGCGTTTTGCCTCCTGCTGTCTTGCCAGTCTCCACTTCTACCTCTTCAGCTGCTGCTGAAGCCAGTGTCCTCTTGTCCTTAGCTCTCAAACCTCTTCTCCAAATCTGCCTTTCTTGGGAAACACTAAAAATAAATTTGAAGGACTCTATTTTGTCAGAATTATTTTTAAGTTGGTTATTTTTTTTGTTGCTGGAGAGGAACCTGGTGAACTATTTCAAATAGTGATGCTGTCTGCTAAAACTTAACGAGATTTCCCCTCAGGAAATTGTACATTGTGTTACAAGGGAAGGAATTCCCGAGGGTGGGATTTTCAGGCAACGACAAATAGCAAATGGCTGATTTGGGAGCATGGGCCTTCCCAATTCTATTAAAATTAAGCTACATATATAACTGCCTAGTCATCCTCCAAATACAACTATTTTTTGAAGGTTTGCGAGAAAACCTTCAAAGGTTTGGGTCTTAATGATTATCACTTATTTGGACCATGCACGTTATCAGCTGTCATCATAGAACAAAGCCAAGGCTAAACAGGTGTTGCTAATAGTTTTATTTCCACCTAGTTTTGACAAATATTTATTGAAGGATCTGCTATGAGTTCAACAGTATTCTTGATGTTAGAGACAAAATAGGATTCAGTCCTGTTTCTTGCTGCCATGGAGCTCACAACTGAGCAATCTAGAAAGACGGTTCCGTATACAACTACCACATTTTAAAATACACCTTTTATTTACATTCTTACCACCTCTGAAATCAAGATGCTCCATAAAATTGATCCTAGTTCAATGTGAAGCATTTCTCTTTCATAGTGGTATACAAAGTAATGGGGCATGTTACAATCAATGACATCTTACATTTGAGAAATGTAATAATTACAAAGAAATTAATGCTACCTGAGTCTCACCAAAGAAAGAGTGAAGGAGAAAATAATGTCAATCTTCATAGTGGAGTTGCTTTCAGGGGAGTAATGATGAAGATTTAAAAGGATTTCACCAAGCAGGAGGGAGGAGGGATAGAAAGGCCTTCTGGTCACAGGGAAAAACAAGAACATACTGCATTTCAATCGTAATACATCAAGTAATTCAGGGTGTTAGTGTATAGAAGACCTTGGAAAAGTGGTATAAGATGAAACTGGAAAGTTAAGTTGCAATCAGATAGTAAAAATCTTTAAATGACTTTTACTAAATGTTTATAAGCGCGAGTGTGATATCATTTATCCGATTTCTTTAGGCTTGTTATGCCTTCTTCATGTCTCAATGATAGTGAGCTTGTATTAATTTTCATGACTGCCTGGCAGTTTTAACTAGCTTAAAGGAGGCTTGTAGAAACATTAGCAGTACTCAAGGTTAAGTTGTTTTGTACAACAGGTATTGATTTGATTCTTAGCTGGGTGACTTCTTGTCTCAAATAACAAATAAATATACCAAGATGGAGAAGAACAGTGATTTTTTAAAAAAAAGTGATTCAATTGAAATGGAGTTTAAAAGCCTGCTTTTCCTTCCCATTTGTGGATTATCCACCCACTATCTGATTTTGCTAGTGTGGGATTTAATCTTTTTTTGGAGACTTAAGTGTGTATGTCCCTCTTCCCCTTTTCCATCTCTAGGAGAAGATGAAAATTATTGCTAATGTTAATATTTCTTCAGGACAGGAACATGTTTGATAATAGTTTATTATGTTAGTTTTTCCCTTTATTTTCATTAATTCAGAAATCACTGAACCCTAAATTAGTAACCCATGACTGATTTAGCTCTTACAGTCACTTTTCTGGCTCCACTAGCCAGATTACTTCTTTATCCAAGAACCATGAGAAGTGCTCGGTTTGTGTTAGGCTGGCATGTTCTAGAGAGCTGGCTGTCAGTACAGTGTAGTAAGTATGAATGCAATGTTCAGACTCAAGCCTGGGCTGCACAGCAGGGACATACTGTTGGCTGTGGGTAGGTGAGGGCAGCCACTTGGCAGCCACTGGACAGAAAGAAGCTAGCAGTGTGCAAGAGCTCTGAGGCACATTAACATATATTCATTCCATAACACATTTGTTCACCACCAGTTTCATCAAAGCATGCAGGCAGGTTGTTAGGCTATTACCTCTCCTCTCCAAACCCACATTTTTTTTTTTTTTTTTTTTGAGACGGGGTCTTACTCTGTCACCCAGGCTGGAGTGAGTGGCATGATCATAGCTCACCGTAGCCTCAAACTCCTGGGATCAAGCGATTCTCCTGGCTCAACCTCCTCAGTAGCTGGGACTTCAGGTATGCACCATCATGCCCACCTAATTTTTTAATGTTTTGTAGAGATGGGAGTCTTGCTATATTGCCTAGGCTGCTCTCAAACTCCTGGGCTCAAGTGATCCTTCCATCTCAGCTTTCCAAAGTGCTACGATTACAGGTGTGAGCCACCACCCTTGGCCCAAGCACACATTTCTAAACCCAGTTTCCTGATGCTGGCCTGGGACTCTGCAAACACATGTGTGTTTTTCCATCTGGCTTCCTGTTAGGCGTTCAACTGGGGTGATAGAGTAAGCCTGCAAGGCTGCAGGAATGAGAAAGACAGTCTTTCCTGCCTTCATCCTCCCTGATTGCTGTTCTAGTTGCTGTCATGCCAGCAGTACTTCTTTAGCCCAGCAGCAACACTTCTGCCCATAGATGCAAGTGAATGCCAAGAGGTCTGGGCCCCAGTCTCAGGCATCCCTTCTCTAAATTCCTATGTTTTATATTACTCTGAACTTGTTCCTCTATTCTCTAGTGGTGGTAGCAATTTTCTGATAACTTGGGGGGTTTGTTTGCTTTATTTTGTTTTTCCCCATTGGTTACCTACTTAATAATTTTATGCCTAGTTAATTCTTTTTTATATTAAATTTTTCATATTAGATTTTCTCTATTTAAATCACTGGAGTGTTTTCTATCCCCTGACTAGACTGGCTGATATTGTGTCAGTGATCTGCAACTAGTACCTATATCTCAGTTTGCAAGCTTATTTGTTTTACATCAAGGCTAGGGCTTTGATATTTATAAGAAATATGATTAAGTACGTTAGAGAAACAATTTCATGCAAGTCCCCTTCACATTACTTGTGAGGAGTTCAAGGATAGCAAAAAATGTAAGATCAACCCTGCCCTTTTCATTTTGGTCAATTTCTCACTTATTCTGGTTTCCTTCTACCAAAGAGAATGCCTTGTTTGGCATTCTTACATTGCCTGTATTAATTTCTGAGATTTTCCTGTGGTAGAGCTTATCATAAGACTGCATTAATGTCCTAATATCTCAAATACATGCTAGATTTATTATATTTCAACTTTAGCTCATTAAATTGGATATACTTGTCAAGATTTAATAGATGGCATAAAATGTTAGATATCAAAATTATAGCTAAATTTAAAAACATTAACAAATAACAGGCATAACAAGTGTATAGCTCAACAAAAATATTACATGTAAAAATAGGCTTTTTAAAGTCATAAGAATGAGACTGAAATGTGTTCAAAATTTCTACATGAATTTGAGTGTTATTACTGCTGCAATTTGTATTAAGGGTCTATTATGTTCTAGGTGTTATTCCAAATTCTGGAATTTTTTTAAATGAATAAAATGTTTGCCAAGTGGCTGAGTGAAATAGGCAAAAAGTAATTAATTATCTTAGATGTGACAAGTAAGCTCAAAAAAGAAGGTGATCATCCTTTTCAGCATGTGAGAAGGGACAGAGACAGGGTTCAGAGGAGATAAACTAAAGTTGGTCATACAGAGTCCGCAGGAAGGGACAAGGAATGGGCTTTTGAGAAGAGAAAACAATGTGTGCCAAGGAGGAAGCATGGAAAATGTGAGAAATCTGAGATAGTTGCATATTATTAAAGTGGGATCTGTAAGAGTTGAAGGTGCATAGCAGGGATATTAGAGTTAAGGACAGAGAAGAAAACCTAACAAGACCCTGGAAAGCTTCACGTCAGCTTGGTGAGTATTAAACGTAATGGCCAAAACTGCAATTACTTTTGTACCAACCCAATAATTTGTTCATTTCATAGGGACCCATTGAAGAATTTCAGGAGGCTGCCCTGAAGAGGTTTGCATCTTGCACAGGCACCGCATTATAGTCTGAAGAATGTCTTGAGGTGAGAGACTCTAGAGATAATAAAACTAATTAGGATGCTGTCTCAATAAGCCTTGGGGAAATCAACAGCAATCCCACTAATATCATACAATTTCCTCCTTTCCTTCTCCTCATCTATATTTTAAATATACTTTGTTTGAAATCAGAGAGATGGAGAGTTTGGGACTGTCACGTGCAGGGGCTGTGATTTATACATCTTTGCATGCCCATTGCCTAATATGATGCTTGCCACAAAGTAGGTCCTCGATAAATCTTGATTAATAATGAGTGATGGCACCTGAATTAAGGTAGAAGTAGAGAAAGTCAAGACATGCTAGTGGATTAGGGAGCTATTTAACAATTACCAGAACAACTGCTTGGTTATGGATATGGGAAAAAGAAGATTAAAATAAGTATAGAGTTTCTGGGCAGACTGAGCAATTGGACAAATGGTGATGTCACCCTGAGATTAAAAAGAACAGGAGGCTGGGTGCGGTGGCTCACGCCTGTAATCCCAGCACTTTGGGAGGCCGAGGCGGGCGGATCACGGGGTTAGGAGATCAAGATCATCCTGGCTAACATGGTGAAACCCCGTCTCTACTAAAAAAAAAAAAAAAAATACAAAAAATTAGCCAGGCATGGTGGCAGGTACCTGTGGTCCCAGCTACTCAGGAGGCTGAGGCAGGTGAATGGCATGAACCCAGGAGGCGGAGCTTGCAGTAAGTCGAGATTGCACCACTGCACTCCAGCCTGGGCAACAGAGCAAGACTCCACCTCTGACCAAAAAAAAAAAAAAAAATAGAACAGGAAAAGCAGGGGATTGGTGAGGTCTGCAAGTGCATATTCTCTCCTTAAATATTCAAGCCCTGTTTTGCCCCATTAGCCACACATATAAGCCTTAAGTCCAATACAACGAGGAAGAACTTACCCTAAAAATAAAACAATTGGCCAGGTGTGGTGGCTCACGCCTGTAATCCCAGCACTTTGGGAGGCCAAGGTGGGTGGATCCCCTGAGGTCAGGACTTCGAGACCAGCCTGACCAACAAGGTGAAACCGCGTCTCTACTAAAAATACAAAAATTAGGCAGGCATGGTGGCAGGAGCCGGTAGTCCCAGCTACTCGGGAAGCTGAGACAGGAGAATGCTTGCACCCGGGGAGGCGGAGGTTGCAGTGAGCCGAGATCATGCCACTGCACTCCAGCCTGGGCAACGGAGCAAGACTCCATCTCAAAATAAATAAATAAATAAATAAATAAACAAACAAACAAACAAATAAATACAAAATAAAAATAAAACCACGGTCAGTTCTTGCTTCACCCAAGACACAGGGAAAGACGAGACATTTCCTGAGGTTTTTACCCAAGCTATAACTTTGTTTCAGAAAACGTTAGTGCCGCAATGTTTATTTATCAAACTGTCACTGAATTTTTGATAAAATAATTCTTTCACATATTATTTATCTTCTTTATCTTCTCTTTCATTACTTGGGATATCAGATATGTCTGCTAATATCTCAACCAACTCTGCAGCTTTATCAAAATTTCCCTTCTCAATTTCCTTATAAACATATTTGTTGCAATTTATTATTTTAAAGACTTCAGAGCAATTTTTAACTAGTTTTTCCTATCTCGGCTGTGGAGGGTTTTCTGCATCCTGATATTTTACTGCCACTAGGAGAGAGCAAGTATCAATTATTTTTAAAACAAAGAGTGAAAAACAGAATAACCTTCAACAGATACATAAGATTTAGAGATAACACAAATTTGGAATTGAGATATTTAGTTTATAAAAATAAAACCCTTTACTATTTGCTAACCCCGAAGCACAGTTAAAATAACTGTTTCTGACTCACTGAGAATTATGAAAGTAAAATTTACAAAAATAATACATATCTGTTAAATAAACTCAGAAGTAATTAATTCAAGCCTACAGAGTAGAATGATAGTTATCAGAGGCTGTGAAGGCTGAGAGGGGGATGAAAAGAGGTTGATGGGTACAAACACACAGTAAGGAGTAAGAAATAAGTTCCAGTCTTCAACAGCACAGTAGGGTGACTACAGTTAACAACTATATACTGCATATTTCAAAATAGCTAGAAGAGAGGATTTGAAGTGTTCCCTACACAAAGAAATGATAAATGTTTGAGGTAATGGATGTCTTAAATACCCTGATCTGACTGTTGCACATTGTAAGCACGTATCAAAATATCACATGTGCCTCATAAATATGTATAGATAATATGTATTGATTAAAATAAGAAAAAAGAAAAACAAACAAAAAACCCTATTAAAGAAGAAATGCCTAACGTGTAAACTGAAGGAAATAGATTGTATAGCTTCCCATGCCTCTTCTAGTTATAAGAAATTTTGGGTTTTGTGTTTAATAATTTCAGCACTGTCAGTCAATGGCGCGAACTTCATCTGCAAAACAGCAGAAACTAACTCCTAAGTATGGCAGTTTCTGCCATCATAAACATAATAGCATTTTCTTTGGGTAATGTGTATGACAGACAAATTCACAAACATTCCCTTTTACCCCAAATATAATTCTCTACTTAATTGTGGAGGTTCCTCTCCTCTGAATGACCACCAGATCTGAGATATTAATTTCCTTGAAGGTTATTTCTCAGTGTTAATTTTCTGTGACCTTGTACTGATTTTTCCAATTGCCTCTCATTGCTTAATTCCAAAGATACACCTTTTTATATATCTTTTCTGACTACCTTCGCCTCAGCGAAGACTCATTGTTATAAAATGGCCCATTTTCAAACAACAAATTTATTCAAAAATCATTCTAACTCATAATGGCATTATTTGAAACACTATAAATAGTTTATAAATATACATAAAAATAGTTACACCATGTAAGTAAAAATTCCTTACCCTATGGTATTATGTACTTTGCACAGTGACCTCTGCTCCACCTTGTATTTCCCACCCAACTAAGAATAGGAGGGGAGAAAACTATGCCAAAAAGGTTGACTCAGGAAACAATTCCAAAATCTCACTCACTTGAAAATATGTGTAGATACTAAGGAATTGAGGAAAATCTGAATGAAAATGAGGTAGAATCAAAACATAAATTATACAAGACTCCCCTGAACCATGCCAGCAGTCGCACCTTTAGAGCTGGCTAGAGATGCTGCTTAGTTGAGCCCTGTGCTTTAGATGGCCTGCATATTATAAACACATATTCAGAAAAATTCATTAAAGACACAGGGGGACACCTACCACTGGCATCTGGTGCTCAAGGCTAACAGAGTCCAATATATAATCCCAAATATTAATCCTTATAACTAACACTATTCAGGGCGAAAAAAGACAGCTGCATCCAAATGTCATGAAGGTTTATGGGTTATGCTACTGCCTACAGTACAGCCTGAAAGTGCTTAGTTTAACAACAAAAAAATCAAATTAATTAACTTGTCAAATGCATCGTCTTATATGGCACAAAGGGAACAGATTCTTGCTTAACAAAGTATTTTTTCCCAGCAGTGTCAAGTATCCATTTCCCTGCTCCTTTTTGGGGCACTCCAATTGGTGGTTCTGAATACTCATGTATTAGAGTGCTATTCCTAAAAGTTACAATGGAGGCTGAGAAAGATTTGTCAATATTAAATAAATCACACTACTCAAATTTGTATATACATGGGTTAGCAAAATATAAGCGTAAGCCTAACACTACTTTTTTCCATTGTCAATTAATTGGACATTGAACCCTAGAATGACAAATCTTGTTGTTTGTATCTTAAAAGTTAATAAGGTTAGGTGCAGAGCAAATGGAACCTTATTCATTTTTGATGGGAATGTAAATTAGCAGGACCATTGTGAAAAACAGTATGGAGGTTTTGTTAACAATTAAAAATAGAACTACCATATGATCTGGCAGTGCTACTTTTGTGTGTTTATTCAAAAGATGTAGTATCAGTAAGTCAAAAAGATAACCTGCATTCCCATGTTCATTGCAGCACTATTCACAATAACCAAGATACGGAATCAACCTGAGTGCCCATCAAGGGACGAATGAATAAAGAAAATGTGGCACTTATACACAAATGAGTACTATTCAGCCTTTAAAAAGAAAGAAATCCTGTCACTTGTGATGACATGAATAAACCTGGGTGAATTTATGCTAAGTGAAATAAGCCAGGCATAGAAAGACAAATAATATGCAATTTTTAGATACGAAACTAACGAATAGAAGCTGAAAGCAGAAGGGTAGTTGTCGGGAGCTGGGGGTTAGCAGGAATGGAAAGATGGGGGTAAAAAGCACAGTTTCAATTAGACAGAATGAGTAAGTTCTGGAGATCTATTGTACAGCATGGTGACATTAGTTAGTAATGTATACTGGCAAATTGCTAGGAAACTAGATCTTCAGTATTCTTACCACACACACAAAAGATAAGTATGTGAGATATGGATATGTTAATTAATTTGATTTAATAATTTCACAATTTATATATATTGAAATATCATGTTGTACCTCATAAAAGTAACTTAAGGTTCAATTACTACCTCAAAAAATTAAATAAAAATCCCATCTTCCTCAATATGTGATTAAAATCTTTATATTAAGTAATCATAATTTGTGTAATACATTTTGACTTTAATAGAAAATGTTGAATATCAGAAAAAAATTTAAAGCACATACCAAAATGTTAAAATTTTCAATCTTTTACATTATTGCTGAAAACATTTAAACTTTGTACACTGATCACGTTAGGTTTTTTTTTTCTTTTTTGAGACGGAGTCTCGCTCTGTCGCCTAGGTTGGAGTGCAGTGGCACGATCTCGACTCACTGCAAGCTCTGCCTCCCGGGTTCATGCCATTCTCCTGCCTCAGCCTCCTGAATAGCTGGGACTTCAGGCGCCTGCCAACACGCCCAGCTAATTTTTTGTATTTTTAGTAGAGATGGGGTTTCACCTTGTTAGCCAGGATGGTCTCGATCTCCTGACCTCGTGATTCGCCCGTCTCGGCCTCCCAAAGTGCTGGGATTACAGGCATGAGCCACTGCGCCCGGCCTCACATGTCAGTTTTTATCTTTTATATCACTGTCTTGTTAGAATGAAAATTATGTAAAAATCTTGATTATTCCAACAAAATCAATCATTTCACTAAAAGGCAGAAAAATAAATGTAAGAAAGATGTACTAATTTATTATTTATATTTTATATTTTTACTCATCCAAATATTTCCACTCCAAACCAAAACACACAGACATGTCCAATAAGAATTAAGTTCAGCCACTTTTATTATTTTAGTAGTTTAATGCCCAATTTCAGGCATTACAATAAGCGTAACTTTACCATTTTAAATAATCTTGTCATTATTAGGAGAACTACAAAACACTGCTGAAAGAAATCACAGGCAATACAAATAAACAGTATAGCATTCCATGCTCATGGATTGGAAGAATCAATGTTGTTAAAATAGCCATATTGCCTGATATGGTTTGGCTTTGTCTCCCCACCCAAATCACATCCGGAATTGTAATTCCCATGTGTTGAGGAAGGGATCTGGTGGGAGGTGATTGGATCATGGGGGTGGTTTCCCCCAAGCTGTTCTCCTGATAGTGAGTGAGTTCTCATGAGATCTGATGGTTTTATAAGTGGCTCTTCTCCCTTTATTCTCTCTCTCCCCTGCTGCCTTGTGCAGAAGGTGTGTGCTTCCCCTTCAGCCATGATTGTAAGTTTCCCAAGGCCTCCCCAGCCATGAGGAACTGTGAGTCAATTAAAGCTCTTTCCTTCATAAATGATCCAGTCTTAGGTATTCTTTATAGCAGAGTGAAAATGTACTAATACACTGCATAAAACAATTTATAGATGAAATGCTTTTTCTATCAAATTGCAAGGTAATTTTTCACAGAATAAAAAGCAACTATCCTGTAATTCATATGGAACCAAAAAAGGGCCTGCAGAGCCAAAGCAATCCTCATCAAAAAGAAGAAAGCCCGAAGCATCTTATTACCCACCTTCAAACTGTACTACAAGGCTACAGTAACCAAAAGAGCATGGTACTAGTACATGGACTGGTACATAGACACATAGACCAATACTTCAGAATGAAGACCCTTAGAATAAAGCTGCATGCCTACAACCAACTGATCTTCAACAAGGTTGACAAAAATAAGACAATGGGGAGAGGATACCCTATTCAATAAGTGGTGCTGGGATAACTGGCTAACCATATGCAGAAGAATGAAACTGGACCGCTACCTCTTACCAAATACAAAAGTTAACTCAAGATGGATTAAATACTTAACTGTAAGATCTCAAATTATAAAAATCCTAGAAGATGACCTAGGAAATACCTTTCTGGACACTGGCCTAGGCAAAGAAGTTACGAGCAAGTCCTTAAAAGCAAATGCAACAAAAACAAAAATTGACAATTGAGACCTAATTAAACTAAAGAGCTTCTGCACAGCAAAAGAAACTGTCAACAGAGTAAGCAGACAAACAACAGAATAGGAGAAAATACTCACAAACTATGCATCTGGCAAAGGACTAGTGTCTAGTATCTAGAAGGAACTCGAACAAATCAACAAGAAAAAAACAACCTCATTAAAAAGTGGACAAAGGACACGAACACACACTTACCAAAAGAAGACATACACATGGCCAAGAAACAGGAAGAAAAATTTTCAGCACCACTAATCATTAGATAAATCAAAATCACAATGTGATACCATTTCACACCAGTCAAAATGGCTATTAAAAAGTCAAAAAATAACATGTTGGTGAGGTTGTCGAGAAAAGGGAATGCTTATACACTGTGGATGGGAATGTGAATTGGTTCTGCCCCTGTGGAAAGCACTTTAGAGAATTCTCAAAGAACTGAAAGTTGAATTACCATTCAACCCAGCAATCCCATTACTAGGTATATACCCAAAGGAAAATAAATCTTTCTACCAAAAGACACCTGAACTTGTACATTTACCACAGCACTATTTACAATAGCAAGGACAAGGAATCAACTCAGGTGCCCATCAGCAGTGGATTGGATAAAGAAAGTATGGTACATACATTATACCGTGGAATAGTAAGCAGCCATAAAAACAAAACAAAATCATGCCCTTTACAGCAGCACAGCAGTGGTCAGCAACCTTTTTGACACCAGGGACTGGTTTCAGTTTCCTGGAATATAATTTTTCCATGGATGAAGGCGGGATGGGGGGATGGTTTTGGGATGAAACAGTTCCACCTCAGATAATCAGGCAGTAGAATCTCTTAAGGAGTATGCAGTCTAGATCCCTTGCATGCACAGTTCACAATATGGTTTGCGTTTCTGTGAGAATCTAATGCCACTACTGATCTGACAGGAGGTGGAGCTCAGGCAGTAATGCTCACTTACCTGCTCCTCACCTCCTGCTGTGCGGCTCATTTCTTAACAGGCTACAGACCAGTACCAGTCCATTGTCGGGGGAGTCGGGGAAGGAGAGGGAGAGAGGAGGAAGGGGTATAATCATCTGGAGCAAAATAAAATAATACCTTCACATTTTAGGATATAACATGTTCTTGCTTCTGCAGGGTACAAAACAAACAAAAGACTTCCTAGGACCCTCAGTGACCTTGAGTCCATGTTCAGAAATAGAACATTAATTTACCAGCAACTTAAATGCTTTGCCTTCATTTCCATCTGCATGTTATAGATTTAATTTTTTAATACAACATAGAATAAAAGGTGCAACTTCTGAAGCACATTGAGATGCTGCAGTCCAAAGTAAAATGTAACTTATGCATCGACCAATCTGAAACTGTCCTTCAGCACATTAGAAATAACATACTTTCAATTTTATAATATTTATTTATACATCAGGCATTTGTAGAATTACTATGAGAAATTATGCCTTCCATCTCCCTCACTTCTGCTGTCAAATTCGTATGAATTCATTTCCTTAGGTCATCAAAGAGTGAATGTAAATAAACTGAGGGAGCAGCCAAGACCTGCATCTCAGCCTTAAGTAAACACATAGTCCCAGCTTCCTACCTCCTATGATTAGCAGTGGTTTAAGAAAGAACTTCTTTTGAAAATTCTGTTCCTTCTTACTGAAACTGTAAGTTCTTTTCACAATGAAAAAAATCAAGCCACAAATGCAAATATACTAAGATAATCCTGTAAAGCACTTGCTTAAAAATAATTGTGGTCTCTTGTTTGCTGCAAGGCGGGGTTTCAACTCCTTAGAGTATCTATCTAGGCTCTTACACTTCTGTTCTAAAACTGCCTTCCCAGCCTCTGCTCCAGCCACTTCACCCACAAATTCTAACTCTATGTTATGTGCCTGGTCATCACTACCCCAAAATAAAATTTCACCATTCCATACCTTTGGCTGTGTTTTATTGTCCCCAAAGACCCTCCCCAGCGTAGAACATAGGACAAAATACTTGAAGCTTCAAATCTCAATTGTCTGTCTCTTTGTTTTCCTGTAGCTCTCCCCGACTCTTCAGTCTACCAATTCTTCCTTCATCTGCAATTCACTGGCACTTTATACAATTCTTTCTTGCAGCATTTATGTTGAATTTTAACTGTTTATGGATCTCCCTTCTTTGCTAGGGTATGTATTCCTGAGGGATGGAGAAGGACACTGCTTTATTCATTTTTATGTGCCCAGCACCTAGAACACCTGACACATGTAGACCCAATAAATGTGAAATTGGATTGACTCTCCCAGGGAGCATATTGGCTTAAAATCACACCAAGGTAGACATTGCTAATATAGGTCTTTCCTAAGGACAAAATGTTTATTTATTTCTTTCTATTTTTAGGGGAGAGTGTAGAGAATTCTTGAAGGCACTAAAGGTGAAAAAATATACAAGAAATTTTATGACATTTTCTCTCAATAGATATTTCTAGTTTTAGAGCCACATTATACAGTGCAGAGAAAAAAAAAAAATCTTTTTTATTTAATGTTGATGTAGCCACTTGGCCAGCAGAGGGAGAAAATACAATACAAAAAACAAGCAGTGATATTTAGGTCTCTCCATAATAGATGATGTGATATTTTATGTTTCCTTTTCCTTTACTTTCAGGTCAGAATATGTATGAAATTATCCAAGAATATGTAGTTATCTAAATCATCTCTACCATCTTCCCCCAAATGTTAAAGTCTGCCTTTATTTTTCTTTAGGTTGAAAGAATTCAGCAGTGTATTTTACTCGAGAGCCAGTAAGCTCTCATCTAAAATTAATAGAAAATTATGCGTTTCAGAGAGAGCTGCAATTTCCAGATGCTCATTTCGTCTCTCATTGCACACTAATGAAATGAACTGGAATATTTAGGCGCTAGATATTCTGTTGCATGGGTCTGAGGGCAGTTAGCCAAAATCTGATGGTGCAAGATACAACTGCTTTTCCCCTATAGTACAAAGAGACTGGCTTATAAGATTGGAGGGGGTGGGTGTGTGGGTAAGGTGTGGTTGTCTATGTTGTGTTATGTAATGTAGTACACACACACATATATACACACACAGATATACAAAGACACATACATATATGCTTTTCCATCCCACTAAATTTATACTATATTTGCCTAATGAAAGCATAATGTAGAAAATGTTTATTAACAGGTAAAATGAGGATATCTACCCACGTCAAAACCTGATTCTTTTCTGTACAATATAATTCAAAGCTCTCATTTATGCATGTCAAATAAAATTAGATTTTTTAAAACAATAGGATATATAAAGTATTCACACTCATTGAAAAATATCAACACTTTATGAAATTTAATTTGTGATGAAAACAAACAAATCTAAGAGACTATTAGCAGCAGTTATAAATAGCTTGTGCTAAGTGTAGTGTGCCAACCTCCCGGTCCTAAACCATACCCATCCCTTCACTCCATTAGCTCACCATCGCTTATTTCAGTCTTACCATCTTCTAATCCATATTCCGTGCTATATTCAGAGTTTTTAAAAATTATTTATTTTTAAATCATTGTAAATTCCATTCAATTATAAAAAATAATACAAAGAGTTTTGATGTGCCCTTTACTCAGTTTCTCCCCCATGGTAACATCTTGCAAAACTGTAGTGTAATATCACCAGCAGGATACTGACATTTATACAGTCAAGACAGAAAACATTTCCATCATCACAAGCCTCCTTCATTTTACCCGTTATAGTTACACTAACTTCCCTTTCCCATCCCACATCCCTGATCTGGTCTCGATATTTATAATTTTGTCATTTTAAGAATATTATATAAGTTGAATCACATACAATGTAATCTTTTGCGATTGCTTTTTTTTTCCCCCCCACTCGGCATAATCTTCTGGAGATTCATCTAGGTTGTTGGGTGGATCAATAGTATGTTCCTCTCTTTGCCAAATAGTATCCAATGGTATGAATGTACCACAGTTTACCCATTCACTCACTGAAGGAAATCTGGGTTGTTTTCAGCTATTGGTTATAGTCAAGTTGTCATAAAAATTATTCACAAGTTTTTTTGTGAACCCAAGTTTTTATTTCCATGGAACAAATACCCAGGGGTGCAATTACTGTGCCATATGGTAGGTTCTTGTTTAGTTTTAAAGAAAATGCCACACTTTTCCAGAATAGCTGTCTATTTTACACCCCTACCAGCACTGTATAAGTGATCCAGTTTCTATGCATCCTCACCGCCATTTGCCAATGTCATTATTTTTTAGCTATATATGTACTTATATACTGCTATCTCATTGTGGCTTAAATTTCTATTTCCCTAAAGGCTAGTAATATTGAACATCTATTCATGTGCTTATTTGCTATATGAATATCATCTTTGGTGAAATGCCTCTTCATTTGTTTGCCCATTTTTTAATTAGATTGTTATTTTACTATTCAATTGTAAAAGTTTATGAAAAAAAGAGTTTATGATACATTCTAGATACTAGTTCTTTGTTGGCTATGAGGTTTACAGGTATTTTCACCACTTTGTAGCCTATCTTTTCATTATTTTTGAAAAGATCTTTAAATAATAGATTTTATAACTTTTGATGATGTCTAACTAATTGATTTTGCCTTTTATAGAATACGTTTATGGTGTGAACTCTTAAGAACTTTTTGCCTTTCCCTAGATTCCAACGATTTTTCTAGTACATATTTTTCCTAATACTTTTACATTTTAATGTTTTACACTTAAATCCATGATCTATTTTGAGTTAACTTTTGAATAAGATTTGATAATTAGGTTGACTTTTTTTGTTTTGTTTTGTTTTTACTATAGATGTCCAATTGTTTCAGCACATTTTGAAAGAATGTCTTTCCTTGATTAAATTGCATGTGCATCTTTTGTCAAAAAACAGTTGGGTATATTTATATGAAACTATTTCCGGATTAGCTAGTATATTGTCTTAATCTATGTGTTTAGCCCTTAGCCAATACCACACAGTCTTGACTACCATAGATATAGTAATAGTACGTAGTATATGGCCATATACTGTAGCTATATAATACATTTGGCATTTTCTGAAAAATGACAGGCATTGAGAGGAGTAGGATGATATGGAGTGAACTGAAGGAAAAAGTTTGGGCCTATGAAAGTATAAGATACTAAACAATACGACCTGAAGAAACTGAGAATGAGATTGAGGGCTGTAAGTGAAAAGTCTAGATGTAAGTGTCTACAAAAAGTGCAACTCAAAGAAGTAGACTTTGGAAGCCAACCACCAAGATGGAGAGCATATCGGGCATTCCAGCAGAGACATTCTGTTGGAAAAGTCTGTAAGGCGACCTTCACTCAGATTTCAATTCAACTGACTTAAATTTATCTTCTATAACAGTGGAGATTACTATACCACAAACAGTACACATATTACACAGTGATCTACCACCACTCTATGACCGGTGAACTGATTAATGATAGATTAAATGCTGGCAATTGTTATATCAATATAGTGAATAATTTGTACTAGTGGATTGTCTTGCCAGGAGTAAAGTGCTTTCTACGTCTTGAAATAACTCATTCTCCTGACTAAATTGCAGGAAAAATGTACTGCCACAATTTCCAGGGTTCAGTCTTTGTAGTTCTTAGGAAGACTGTATGTATAGTGTTCACAGTAGCCATGAAATAGAGTATGAACATCTTTTTATGGGCTGTCTTCAAGACTGAGTTCACCACATGACAATATTGATGTCACTCAATTGAGAATGTTACCATGGTTTATATTTCTGTGATATAGTGTTTACCTTACTTCTACATTTTAATCTAAATTGCCAGCTTGAGGTGGCAAAAAAAAGAGGCAATGGCAAATTTCACAGTAGTGAAATTTAATATGATAAATGTTGCTTAACTGAGGCCAAAATAATATGAAATTGGCTGTCTCAGGATAGTGAATGAACCATTAAATGGACTAAAAGAAGGCTAGAGGTAGAGGTATATGGAGAGCAGGGTAGAGTGATACAAACTGAAGTACAAGATAGAGATGTGTGTTAGATATTATATGGCCTCATAGGACATATGAAAGAACTTGGTCATTGTTCTCAATAAAAGAGTAACAGATCAGCTTTTAAGTAAACCAATTAACTTTATTATAGTACAGCCTTGAGATAATCCAGTCATTTTCAAATCAGACTTTTCAAATATCTCATCGTGCATCATAAAAGAGACATTCAAAATACTGATGTCTGCCTATATCAGTAATTGTAGGTATACTAGATATGTTTATTTTTGAGCTCTTGAATGTGAATTTATATCTAAAGTTGAGGAAATATCTTCAACGCACATTATGAGTGACTTGAATTCTGGATTAGTATGTGCTCATGGACACTATTGGAATAAACATATAGACTACAATTTTAAAATTTTTTCTAAAAAAAAAAAAAACCCAGGATACACGTGCAGAATGTACTGGTTTGTTACATAGGTATACGTGTGCCATGGTGGTTTGCTACACCTATTGACCCATCCTCGAAGTTCCCTCCCCTCACCCTCCACCCCGCAACAGGCCCTGGAGTGCATTGTTCCTGTCTCTGTGTCCATGTGTTCTCAGTGATCAACTCCTACTTAAGAGTGAGGACATGCGATGTTTGGTTTTCTGTTCCTGTGTTAGTCTGCTGATGAAGGCTTCTACTTCATCCATGTTCCTGCAAAAGACATGATCTCATTCCTTTTAATGGCTGCATAGTATTCTATGGTGTATATGTACCACATTTTCTTTATCCAGTCTATCATTGATGGGCATTTGGGTTGCTTCCATGTCTTTGCTATTGTAAATAGTGCTGCAATAAACATATGTGTGCATGTGTCTTCATAGTAGAATAATTTATTTTCCTTTGGATATATAACCAGTAATGAGATTGCTGGGTCAAATGGTACTTCTGGTTCTAGATCCTTGAGGAATCACCATACTGTCTTCCACAATGGTTGAACTAATTTACACGACCATCAACAGTGTAAAAGCGTTCCTATTTCTCCACAGCCTCACACCAGTATCTGTTGTTTCTTGACTTTTTAATAATCGCCATTCTGACTGACCTGAGA
Organism: Hylobates moloch; assembly: GCF_009828535.3. NCBI lineage: Eukaryota > Metazoa > Chordata > Mammalia > Primates > Hylobatidae > Hylobates > Hylobates moloch. The sequence goes on along the minus strand of NW_026652290.1, from coordinate 75,260,120 downwards.
TGGTATCTCATGGTTTTTATTTTCATTTCTCTGATGATCAGTGATGTTGAACTGCTTTTCATATGTTTGTTGGTTGCATAAATGTCTTCTTTTGAGAAGTGTCTGCTCATATCCTTTACCACTTTTTGATGGGGCTGCTTGTTTCTTGTAAATATTTAGCAAGAAAGCACCCTTTCTTCCATCACTGTACTTGACTACATATTTCCCGCTCAATGCTTCATACATCTTTGAATCCTTAGAACACTAGGGTGAACTGACATGAGGTCTAGCACACAGCTTTGAAAAGTCTGCTAATATAAAATGTTTTTAGCCACATCTGTCCATGGCATTCACCAACAATTTTTGAGAGACCTATTATAGATTCAATATTTCAATGCCCTACAAGTATTGCTCTCACTTCTGCTAAAGCCAAGTAGATTTTTAATAAATGACTAGGAAACATTTTGGAAAGATGATAATAATGTAACAGAAGTATGTCAAATGTTGCTACTCAAATCCCTCAGAAAGAAGAAAAAGACGCTAGAATTTTACTCCATATAGGTCAGAGTCTTCAAAGGAATGTCCTTAAAAACTCTGCATTGTCCATCTTTTTGCTTCCAGTGACATTAATGCTTTTTATAACTTGCTATTTCATTCCAGCGTATATTTGAAGTGAGACTAGAATCAGCATAAAGAGATAACAGAGGTGAAAAGGTATTACATCTCTTTCCTTTCCTTTTGTATAATATGGAGCTCCTCTTTAGCCCTTTCTCTAATCTAAGAAAAATATAGGTCCTAGACATTTCAAAGGTTAGAAATTTAATGGATGAGAGATAAATATATTCTGTAGCTTCTATGACTAGATATTACCCTGTGGGTGATCTCACAAGTCTCTGGGTTGATGACAATGCTTAGAAGTGTAAAATCAAGTCTGCCTAGAATTTTTGTTCACACCTTTTATTGAAGAGAGGGTTACCTCCCAGACACTCTTGGATAGATATCTTTCCCACCACTACCACCATGTCTGAATAATCTAACCCCCGAGAAATAGCAAAAATATTCAAGGGGAGAGAGGTCAGGGTTATGTAGAGAAAGTACACCCCAAACCAGACTGTTAGTACCTAAGGTATTTAAACCTCCTGGTAGATATGACAGTGTGCAATGTGAAATTTCTATTATCAGAACTTTTATTCATGTATCTCTTCTCAAAATACACCTAAGTCCATCATCTCATTTGATTCTTACAATTTTTAAAGTCCCCACATTTAGGTAAGGCTGAATCATGAAAAAAGAAGTATCTGTTGAGAAGTTAAAATTCCCTAGGAAACAGTGAACCTAAAGCCTGCAGTTAATATTCAAATTTGCTTAGACATGGCCCTGGTGGCTCAGAATATTGCCTTACTGTAATCTGTGCTATTAACAAAGCATCAAAGCAAAATATTCAAAACCATAATAAAATATCTCAATTATGGGGCAGATAAATGTAACTTGAGACATCACAAGGCACCATTGCATTCTAGCGTTCCTTGGAGCAATTGGTTCACTGGGCACTCTCCCTTGTGCCGAAAGGGGCCCAGGCAGAATGATTCCAATGGCTGGATATGTTTGGAATTGCTTTCTTGAGGCAATCTACCTGGGGCTTTTGTCCTGGTTGTTGGGTGAGTTCTTTAATGCCTCTCTACCTTGCAGCTGCTAGGGCTGGAAGGCTCAAAATAGCTTTTCATTCACCTGTCTAGTTCCTGGAATGAGATGGATAAACAGCTGAATCTAGCCAGTCATTGTTTCCTATCCTTGTGGCCTCCCCATATAGCTAGCTTTGACTTCCCCACAGAATGATGAACTCAGGCCAAGTGCAGTAGCTCACGCCTGTAATCCCAGCACTTTGGGAGGCCAAGGAGGGCAGATCATCTGAGAACAGGAGTTCGAGACCAGCTTGGTCAACATGGTGAAACCCATCTCTACTAAAAATACAAAAATTAACTGGGCATGGTGGTGGGCACCTGCAATCCCAGCTACTTGGGAGGCTGAGGCAGGAGAATCGCTTGAACCTGGGAGGTGGAGGTTGCAGTGAGCCGAGATCGTGCCACTGCACTCTAGCCTGGATGACAGAGCAAGACTCCCTCTCAAAAAAAGAAAGGAAAAATAAATAAAGAAATACAATAATGATGAGCTCAGAGTAGCGTCCTACAGGACAGCTGGTTTCTCCCAGAGTGACCAGGTCACCACTGGGAAGAATTATCAAAACTTCTTATAAAGCCTCAGAACATTACTTCCACTGCATTACATAGTTGAAGCAAAACACCAAGGCCTGCTCAGGTTTAAAAGAAAGAATTAGACTCCACCTTACAATAGAGGAAGCAACAAAGAATTTTCAGCATCTGTAATGTAATATCTATGAAACAAAAAGACACAGTGAGTGTGCGTGTATATATGTATTAATTTTGTTCCTCTCTTATGTACTTCGGCAAAGGCACTCATTATTTGTCCCAATTTTTTTCAACTGCAAAGTGGTAATCATGATCCCTGCCTCTTTCTCTTTACTAGTAATAATGGCACAATACAAAAGGTAAAAATATTGACAGTATATTAAACTGTTTAAACAAAAAATATATACTACATAAAAAAGAATAGCATCAGAGTTAATACCATTACCTTTGGATTAAGACAGTAGTAATTTAACATAGCTCTGCCACATTTTTCCATAGGGCCATTGACAAACTAACTAATGTAAATGAACCTATATTTCCACACTTCTAAAATACAGAAGAGCCATAAGAAATCCAACCTCAATGTTTATTTAACATACTTAACACAATTCCAGTTATACAGCACAGAATAAATATTAGCATATTGCTAGTGGAAGTTCTTCCTATCAACTGTGAATTCATGAAGGTAAACCTCTGATGGCAAATGTAGGACTCACTTTAGATACACTGATAAATATCTGACTCTATTCAATGCCCTGGAGATGTCATCTTTTTGCAAAGGCAACGCGCTATATGCAATTTTTTTCTTCTCTTTGTTTTCTCAATCAGTGCACAATACACTTCTTGTTACTGAAAGCCACCAGTAGGGAGGCTCAATACAATTAAAAGATTGATCTTCTGGAAACAATGCTTAATAACAGGCATGAAAAAGAGAGAGTGATTTTGCATTTTCAAACACTGTCCTCAAGTTAATTTAACCTGAGCTGTTTGTGAGCCATCTAGAAAGTCTAGGATCAATATGTCCAGGCTGAAATCAATGGACCAAAGAGTAAAGGAGACAAACTCCAATTGGCTAGTTCATTCAGGTCGGTGAGAGCCTTGTGAAAGACACTTGGTGGAACATCCATTTCATATGCTCCAGATGCTAACAGCTCAGATATGCAGGGCAACTGTATTTTGCTTGTTCTCTAAAGTAGAAATCAATTATATATGTTTACTTGCAGATACAAATAAACAAAAACATTTTTACATTACAAAGTAAAAAAATAAAGTGGTTCTGAGAACCTTCATCTTTATTCCAAAATCTCTAAACAGAAACAAACAAACAAACAAACAAACAGACCTTGAATAATCATCTACTGCATTGGTTTTCAAACTTTTGTCACCTAAGGATCTTCGGAACATCACATTTTTATTATCACATTTTGATCTTTATATTTATGTTCTTATGCTTCTTGGCCAGTAGTCCTCTAAACTTTATATTTTTTTCCAAGCCAATTTATCTTTTGTTCTATCAGTCTCTAGTAGTTATTTTTTGTCAGAGACGATTTCAGTTCAACATTCATTGAGAGCTGAGCATGAGCAAAGCCTGGCATAAGATGTTCTCCCAAGGTTGTAACCACTGGGACATATATTTTCTCTCTTCTTCCTTAACGGGAATTTGTATGAAAGATGCCAAAAGACTTGCACAGTACTTCCAGATTATTATGGATTGTTAGGTCTAACACAAACCATAAATGAATGTCAAAAGGAATACAAAAACAGAGGTCAACAGAATTTCCTGAATGGTCGTATGATCCAGTTTGCAGGAAATTTGAAATTTTTTGCTTCTGTAAATTATTCAAGCCCATAATAACACACACAGAAATCAAGTAAGATACTCCTGACCCAAATATTTCAGTGATTTTTTTTTCTAGGTCATTGTAATTGTATAAACATAAATAATATTGAATGCAATTATTCAATGTAAAAAACACAGCACAATCATGAGGGCGGATGCAAATTTATTTCATGCTCATTTTGTATTCACATAATTTTCACTAAAGCAAAAACATTTGTTGTTCATGTGGGATTTATCACAAACATTAGAACACATTATTCAACTAACTTACTTATGTGGAAATTTATATATGTCATCTTCACTTTCAATTAGCATCTAAGAAATTTTTAAGGAATCCAAGAGCTCACCATCAAAACAATATGCCCATGTAACAAATCTGCACAAGTCTAAAATAAAAGCTGAAATTATTTTTTAGAAAAGAAGCTTACCAGTTAGTTGCAAGCAGAAACACAAAGAATGGCATGGCAAAAAAAAGTTAAATTCAACTTTTCTGATTGAATTATGTGTTGGAAAATACAAAGATTAAACTTTTCTACTATTACCTTTTTCACAAAAATATAGATGAGAAACCATTTAGGGACAGAATGAACTCTACATAGAGGAATGGAATGGGTTGTTGAGTGATTATCAACTTTCAACAATTTAACCACTGACAATATTAAAATTAATATTTAGCAAATAACTCTCTCTGAAACTAGCGGAATATGTGAGAAATATGAAGTACACCCTCCATAAGCTTCATAAAATAAATATTAGTAACAAAGTGAATGAAATAAATAAATAATTACAGTATGGGCCAAAGGACTCTGTTAAGTTGGCCTTTCTTTGTGATGCTGTTTCTAAATATCCTAAAGAGCTTAGCAGCTAATTATTCACCAAAAATAACACCAAATCAAATTCAAAATTTTGACTTTGTTGGACAAAGCACAGAGAGTCAAAAACCCAAGTAGACAATGTTCTTATTTTTTATTAAAGGTAAAACTCTCAAACCTATTTATGTTGCTATTATGATATAAAATGTTACATATTCTTTATAGGAATCTGGTCTGTGAAAATCTAGTTATTAGTTTCACAAATGATTTCCCATAAAATTCCTTTAAATATTATACTCTTATAACACATTTAAAATTGATTTTCTCCACAAAGCTTAATTCACAAATAATAGTTAATATAGGATATATAGCCATTTTTATGTATATCTATTTTCTCAATATTTTACACTTGTATAACTCATTACAGTTTAATGTGTTTAAAATAGATTATTTTATTTTATGTATTTGATAATTATTTTTAAAAGCCTTTTAAAGTTGTTAGGGAAATTATTATTGTCACCCATTTCATAGTGAGGGAATTGGGGCTGATAAAGGTGAATTTTTCAAAAGTTAACCAGCTTCTAACAGGCAAAGTCAGTGCCACAGCCCAGGTCTTCTATTCTAGACTTACAATTCTTTCCATACTGTCACAATATGACTCAAATTTTAAAGTATCAGGGGTCCTTCCTATTGCTAATAACATTTCTTTGTGAACTGATACACAGTTTCAAATCCCTTGTAAATGTTTCTTCTTATTTTAGGATTTTAATTCCAGACTAGACCTATTGTGAAATATTTAATTCAATTCCTTCATTGGATTACAACTATTTGTAATAGATCAGATAGATAAATCGTCTCTCATATTTAATAATATACTGTTTATACTTTATTTTCTGAGTTTTCAAGTCTATTGTTTCTTTTCAGTAAACATTATCTTCAAATATTACCAAGTACAAAACTTCCAGTATCTAAAATGTCACCTAATCTGGTAAAATATCTCAGTTTAAAAATAAAAAAATCCTCATGAAACTCATCTCCAATAAAATTAATTTTTCATATTTACATGTTTTTCTATTATACTGTTCCAACTCTATTTATATGAATCCTCTAGGTGTTTATGCTCTTCCTGATACCACAATACCTGTGCACTTTGATATGTATGTGATCTGTGATCCTTGAGCACACAGAGGAATGTTCAACATAGTTAAAATCATTCTCAGGAATAAAAGATGTCAGAAATTCCTTTCTCACGTATGTTTATTGCAGCACTGTTTACAATAGCAAAGACTTGGAACCAGCCCAAATGCCCATCAATGATAGACTGGATAAAGAAAATGTGGCACATATACACCATGGAATACTATGCAGCCATAAAAAAAGAGTGAGTTCATGTCCTTTGTAAAAAAGGATGAGTTCGTGTCCTTAGCAGGGACATGGATGAAGCTGGAAACCATCATTCTCAGCAAACTAACACACGAACAGAAAACCAAACACAGCATGTTCTCACTCATAAGTAGGAGCTGAGCAATGAGAACACATGGACACAGGGACGGGAACATCACACATTGGGGCCTGTCAGGGATGGGGAGCTAGGGGAAGGATAGCATTAGGAGAAATACCCAATGTAGATGATGGGTTGATGGGTCCAACAAACCACCATGGCACATGTATACCTATGTAACAAACCTGCACATTCTGCACATGTACCCTAGAACTTAACGTATAATTTAAAAAACACACATTAAACTATGAGAAAGAAAAAAGAAAAAAAGAAATACCTTTCTAGTAGTCCTACTTTTCTTCAAAATAGCTCAATATATTATTACATATGGTATCTCAATTGCACTCTCAATTTTACTGTTACAGATCTAACAGGTATGAGGAAGATCTTATTCATTGTTTACCATAAGGAAAATCATAACAAAAGATTTTGAGCAACACAGTACAAGTTTTAAGGCATTTGGATAATCTTATTTATTTTATTCAACTTCTCTTGACTCAGTACTAATCTATAGGTTTGTATTGTGTTTTTATAATCAAAAAGCAAACAATTTTTCCATAATGTATTCCACATAATCTAATAAAATGAACATGTGCCTAATTACAGAAACCACCAATTTGAAACCATGACATTCCTGGGCATTCACGGTGATTCTGCCTTGTGATTTTAGTTCTTTCCTTCCTTGTGAAGTGGCATTTCCGGGCTGTCAAGGAATTAGAGTGTCTGTATTCTACATGATAATTAGCATGCTCAATTCTTAATCACTTGGCTTTCAATTGTGACAGGACCGACAGAATGAAGACCCTTGAGTTATTAGCAAGAAGATGTTAGATTAAATCTTTCCTATATCACCCATGAGTGGAAGTCAAATTTATCTCAGAGCTCGTATTCAATAGATCCTTAATTTTCCCATCCTTCTTAGGCTTCTCCAAAATCAACTTCCTTTTTCTACTGTGTCCACCATATTCCAACTAATCCATTATTTTCAAGCGCCCACAAAAAACTTATGGCAGGAATGTTGAGGCATTTATTTCATCAAGTTAGTACAGCCCATTTTGTAAGGTTCATAGTATTTTCTTTCTCTTCTCTGTTTTCCTTCAGATACTGTAATTTCCACTTGGGTGACAGATCTCCGTTAGACTATTTACCTTACTTCTTTCCTGGAATACTAAGCCAAGTGATAACATTTAGTTACTTTTCTTAACTATGAGAAATTAATTTTATGTTTGGATCTTTGGATTCTTTGTCCACTTCGCCTATTTTGATGACTAAGGTTCATTTCATTCAACATAAGATATGTGAATCATATTCATACTTTTCACCTTAACACAATCTCTGATATTCTGACAAAGATAGGGAGAAAAATTCCTGGATTTCCAATCACTTTTTGGGAAGAGAGTGCTTTGTCTCAATAGCATTAGTATGGTACTTTGTACTTTTAAAGAGAGTACAAATACATTATGCCATTTGATCCTCTTAAAAACCCTCTGAGATAGGCTGGACACTTTAAAGACAAAGACACAGGCTCAAAGAGATTTTCTAACAAAGCTAGTTAGTGGCAAAATTAGATCTCCTGATGCTTAGCCTGTGCTCTTTCTGCTACACTGAAGGCTTAGCTGAAAGAGTTGAAAGGAAAATTTTCTAAGGCTTGCAGTATATCATTTTTAAAAGTTTTTTTCTTATTTTTTAAGATAAAAAAACCCGTCTTCACTTTAGATAAGTTGTAAAACCTTGAAAATATAAATTTTATATCTGAATTGTAAAACCTTGAAAATAAAAGATTAAAAACAATAATTTTATATCTGAAGGAAATTGAGACGGAGTCTTGCTCTGTCGCCCAGGCTGGAGTGCAGTGGCGCAATCCTGGCTCACTGCAAGCTCCGCCTCCCGGGTTCACGCCATTCTCCTGCCTCAGCCTCTCCGAGTAGCTGGGACTACAGGCGCCCGCCACCACGCCCGGCTAATTTTTTGTATTTTTAGTAGAGACGGGGTTTCATCATGGTCTCGATCTCCTGACCTCGTGATCCGCCCGCCTCGGCCTCCCAAAGTGCTGGGATTACAAGCGTGAGCCACCGCGCCCGGCCTCTGAAGGAAAACTTTTTCCATAAATATATTCATTTATATTTACATAGCTGACATCATTAAAATTATAACTCAATTTCCCATTAATGTTATCAATTTCTATTTATATCAAATATATTAATGTCTTTGAAAATTTTTGAGAAATTTCAAAAGAGGCTATATAATATTTTATCATCTGCATACACCATCATTACTTTTACCATTTTACTATTATGGGGCAATCAAGTTCTTTCTAACTTTTTGCATGATAAATAATAATGTAATAACCTTGCAATTACATCTGTTGAAAATCAAAGAATTACTAGTCATAGGATATAAATATTTTTAAAATCTTTGCTGCAAACTGCCGAGTGCTTTTCTAAAGCTTTGATCAATTTACATTGTTCCAACAGTGTAAATAAATATCCAGCATTAAATTGCGTAGCTTAATTTTTGAAATTTGACCAACTTGTCAACTTGTTTTGTTTCACATTCTTTTGATTACTAATGCTTTTGTTTTCAGTTTTACTAAGAAATTTTTGGTTCATTTTCCTGCATGATATTTTAAACATACTTTTCCTTGTTACGCCTTTAATTTTTGCACTATCTCAAATCACTCATCCCTTACTGTGTCCTTAGGTCAGTGGGTTTGTAGCCTTATGCACTACAGAAAACTTCTCGAGATAATTACTTAAATCATAATTAGCCACATGTTCGTCAATATTCTCTTTTACTGGGTGGAAAATAATTTTTCAGGTTTTCCCAAGAACTGATGCTGCCAACTTCTGTGATGCTAGAGAGAATGACAGCTCACTATAATAAAGCCTTATAAGTTAAAAGGTTGATTTAATTCAATTCCATTTCTTCTTCCTTATAATTGCTGGAAATCCCACTCTTCCCTGGTTAAGTCGCTAAGAAAAAGCAAACGTAACTGCCTACACGCTATTTTACTTTATTTTACATTTTATGTATTTAGGAGCCATATAAAAACAGGATCATTTTTATATATTCTTCTGGGATTGTTTACTTAATATACTTCTGTGTTTATCTATGTAGATGCATATATCCATAGCTTATTTTTATTGCTGTACAGTATTTCATTGTGTAACAATACAATCTATTGGGCCAGGTGCAGTGGCTCATGCCTGTAATCCCAGCACTTTGGGAGACCAAGGCTGGTGGATCACTTGAGGTCAGGAATTTGAGACCAGCATGATCAACACGGTGAAACCCTGTATCTACTAAAAATACAAAATTAGTCTGGCGTGGTGGCGCATGCCTGTAATCCCAGCTACTTGGGAGGCTGAGGCAAGAGAATCGCTTGAATCTGGGAGACAGAGGTTGCAGTGAGCCGAGATCATGCCACTGCACTCCAGCCTGGGCAGTAAGAGTGAAACTCCGTCTCAAAAAAAAAAAAAAATTATTTACGGATTCTTCTAACATGACTATTTGAGCAGTTTTCAGTTCTTTGTCACTAACTCTAATGCTATGGGCATTTTGTGCATATTTCCCGGTGGGCATTTGCAAAAACTTTCCCAGAGTAAATAAATATAATTATTGGATTATAGGTTGTCCTCTTGGGAAGAGGCATAATAAAACCTGTATAAAATAATTATATTCTTAATCATAAATGAGGTGCTCACAACTTTCTTGGTTGCTATAATTAAGGCAAGATAAGAAATTAGTTTCAAAAGACTTATTTTTTTTAAAAAAAAAAGAAGAGAAACAACAACAAATAAAAAACAGAGCCACCTCCAAGTTTAACCCAGTTCATATTTCCTTTGAATTTTCTTCCAAAATTATATATTATGCCATCAGAGCCTAGTGGTGATGCATGCGTTGTGGACGACGGCCTTCAAACATATCCCAGGATGCCATCTTAGCACAGCAGCAGTATAAATGGCCTAGGAAAGACACACTATACAGTACCAGTCTATGGGCTTTCTAAAGCAGGAAGAGTTGTGAGCATTCGTTATTGATTACATTTATTTAATACTCCTATGGTGTCAAAATTTGGATTCAGGAAGCAATAAAGTGAATGAAACTGGAAAGCCTAAGCTTGAAAATCCAAGTAGATCCACAAGGTGAGGCAAAAGCCAGGTGTCATAATGTGGAATAAGGAAAGGAGTGAACTATTTCAGATAGGAGTGCTCAGAGATAAGTGAGCAAATGAGGGTCAGAGGACAGACGAGAGTACTCAGATGACATATGCAGAATGACCATGAGTCAGCAGACAAAACACAGAGATCTAAAGCAACTGTCTACTCCAGCAAGGCAACCAAAGGAAGCCCATGTGAAGGCAAGTTGTAGAGAAAAACATTAAAGAGATGTTTTTCTCCTGAGAAGGAGAGAAAATAAAGACAGTTTGAAGAAAGGAGAGTCAGGGAAGGAGGAGAAACAATATGCAGAGCTCAATTAAAAGCCTTTTCATAGACAAGGAGTCAACCCAAATGCCCATCAATGATACACTGGATAAAGAAAATGTGGTACATATATACCATGGAATACTATGCAGCCATAAAAAGGAACTACATCAAGTCCTTTGCAGGGACATGGATGAAGCTGGAAGCCATTATTCTCAGCAAACTAACACAGGAACAGAAAACCAAACACCACATGTTCTCACTCATAAGTGGGAGCTGAACAATGAGAACGCATGGACACAGGGAGGGGAACAACACACACTGAGGCCTGTCAGGGGGTAGGATTGAGGGAGGGAGAGCATTAGGAAAAACACCTAATGCATGCTGGGCTTAATACCTAGGTGATGAGTTGATAGGTGCAGCAAACCACCATGACACACATTTATCTATGTAACAAACCTGCACATCCTGCACAGGTACCCTGGAATTAATTAAATTAAATTAAATAATTCTTTCCAAAAGTGCTTCTGTAAACCTTCAACATTTTTCTCATGAAGTTTATGTGTGAGTGCGTTTTTTAAAAAAATCAAATCCTGTTAAAGAGATGAGTTTCAAATCTGCGTGGAGCTAGGGTGAGATCAAGACAGTGTGCAAAGTAGGGGTTAAAAATGGAGGTAACCAAGTGGAGATAAGTACTAGGGGTCTTTCAACCATCACAGTGAAAACTTTTAGTCTGCTTCCAGCTACAGTCTGATGAGCAGTCTAAATTCTAATGTACTGCCAGGTTAGACACAAAAATTGTTCCAGGGCCAGAAGTTGGTTTGAGCCCATAGGGGCAGAGTGGAAAGGTTTGGTATGTTAGGATTAAAAGAATTCAGACAAGGGGTCAAATTCATAGCACACATGAGTCAAAATGGGCATGTGGAATCAGTGTAAATGCCAAATACTGCCTTAAAAGATAAGCAAGGATGATATTAATAATAACATGTACAAATATATAATATGCATTATTTTTAAAGTTAGCCTAAGATTTTTGAAACAATTTTTCTTTTTGTTACATTTGTTTTATGCTAAAGATTTTCCACATAATCTGAATGAAGGTATTAAAGAGAAATTGTGAAGGAATGCATGATGGAAAAATTGAAAACGAGCAACACAAAACAAACTCTGAAAAGACAGGCAGAGAGAGAGAGACTGTTAGGAGATATGGGGAGAGACCAGATGAGAAGAGGTGGGCCAAGCAAACTGCAACATCCAACACATTCAGCCAGATTACTCTTCTCGCAGATTTAATTTTGCCATATTTCCATGTTTGCATGCTTTTAATAAGGGCTATAAATGACCTTTAATATGGTTAGGCTGAAAAATAGGGAGGAAATGAAAGGTAGGATTTAACTTAAAGTCGTATTTTATTGAACGACTTTGTAATCACCAGATACCTTTCCTGTATGGTAAAAAGCAAACAAACAAACAAAGATTAGGACCATCTTCCTAGTCCTCTGAGTACCATTTGTCATGACCAATCAGCTGCTTCTTTGCCCTTTTCCTTCCTCTCTTTGTATATTGATCAGCTGGTTGTCTCACTCTCGAGTCTGAGTTTTCCAGCCCGATTTTAACATGGGTATTCCTAAAAGTTCTCGCCATGGACTTATCTCTTTTCAAACTATACTTTCTATTGAGAACAGCACAGTTTCAAGACTAAAAATACATAGTTTGAAGATAGCCTGTCTGGATTTGAATCCTAACTGTACAACACACATAGAAAATACTCTCTCTGGGCCTCTCTTTCCCGATTTATAAGATGGTAACAATAACAGCACCTTCCTCTCAAGGCTGCTGTGAACGTAAATAATTTAAAGTATGACAAATGCTTAGGACAATGTCTGGCATACAATACAATTAATATTTTGGCATTGCTATGATGATACTTAGAAAAAGGTTACATCCATTCCTGTATCTTCAAATTCTGGCCATCCTGAAAATAATTTTTGATTCTTTTTTTCCTCCAATTCTTCACCTGTAACTTTACTCCTGCACTGATAAATTCCTGTTGGGTATTGCCACCTGATCATTCTACTAGCACCTCCACTGAACATAACCAAATCTGAAGTCACTCCTCGTTTTTTTTTTTTTTTTTCCTCTGATTATTTTTCTGACACTATTCTCTTTTTGCTTTTTTGTTTTTAATGATATGACAGTCTTTCCATTAATCGACCCTCAAAATTTCTTGGTCAACTTAAATATCTTATTCTTCAACTTCCACATCTCATCTGCCTTTTAAGTTCTAGCTTCCTTTCAGAAATGCTCCTCATATGCATTCATTTTTTCTATTTCCTCTTCACTGCCTAAATCCAGACACTCATCACCGTTTATCTGAATTAGTCCACATTATCTGTGAACTGATATCCCTACTTCTATCATCTCTTCGACACATCTGCCTGAGCAGCACATGTTAAAACTGCCCTAATCATTCCTTGCTCAAATTACATTTAAAAATTGCCATACTTAAGAGTACTTTAAAATTTGTTAGTTTGATTTTTATATTACTTTTACTTCTTTTTCTTTTTAGAAATTGTATGTATTTAAATATGCTTCATCATCTACCCACAAGCTATGTCTCCATATTTGTCTTCCATGACAATTAAAGCTTTCTCTGCTCCAGTCATGTCCACAGCTCAGAGATCCCCAATCATGCCTAGGTTTCTCACCACCATGTTTTGCTAACTATATTTCTCTCTTATTTCAGCTTATCAAAGTTTTTCCCAACATTTGAGACCCAATCCAAATTCCTTTTCTGCGTGAAGCTTTTCTGTTCCCCTGGTACAACAGATTCAGCATTTCTTTCCCTTTTCCAATCCTAGCACTTATTTAGAATTGATAAAAAGCTGCCATACCGGATCACGAGGTCAGGAGATCGAGACGACGGTGAAACCCCGTCTCTACTAAAAAATACAAAAAATTAGCCGGGCGTGGTGGCGGGCGCCTGTACTACCAGCTACTCGGAGAGGCTGAGGCAGGAGAATGGCGTGAACCCGGGAGGCAGAGCTTGCAGTGAGCCGAGATTGCGCCACTGCACTCCAGCCTGGGCGACAGAGCGAGACTCCGTCTCAAAAAAAAAAAAAGCTGCCATACTATGTACCAGAAAGCACAAACAATATACTTTAAAAAGGGTTGGATATCATAGGACCGTCATTTACATTACTTATAATATCTCTATAATGTAGGTAAGTATATTTTGCATGTTCGAATTATTTATATTTGCATGTGCAAAAATTGAAGATGAAAGGTTAAACAAGTTTCCCAATTATATTCCTAGAAATAGCCAGAAATAAGAAAGCATACCAAATATGTGTGTCTCTTAAATCTGTGCTCATTAGCATTAATTTTGGTAGTTTTTAAAGAATCACCTATATCAGAGCCATTTTGAAGTGCTTACTAAAATGTAAATTCCTACTTACAGGGCTATTGGGGAAGGGATCAGAATCTGCATCTTTAATAATTTATCCAGGTGATTCTCATGTACTGTACAATTTGCAAAATAGTTCATTGAACCTTTTTTATTATCTATTATTATATATTAAATTCAGTGAAGGATTAGTTTCTTGTGGGAAGAAAATCATGTCTTATTTCAAATATGTACCTGTAACAGTTCATGGCACAGTGCCTGATACATAATATATGCTCAATAAATGTTGGTTGAATTATTGCCAATTTCTATGTTTCACCATAGCAAAATTTATTATAAACCCATCAGCAGTCAGTAATATATTTGCCTTATGTGGCAAGCTGTAAGAAATATATTCGAAGATTTAACATATACACAGAAATACACTCACATATGCATATTAACTGCAGAATATTTGGAAGAATACAGAAAACCAGAAGAATGAAGATCACCCAAGGAAAAAGCCTTTTGTCATATTTATGTATTTCTTTAGGAATTCCCTCTTTATTATGTATAGGTCATATTTATACATATGTAGATTGTATATATATAAACACTTGCTTACAAAATAGAAAAACGGTAATGTTTCTGTCAATTTCTACTTGATATAAAATCTGGTGCTACTCTTATTTAAATGCAACTGTCTGTATATTGACCTTTTCTTTGCAATGTTGTTTCCAGATTCTAGTGGGGCTTCCAAAATAATATAAAAGTCTCCTCACCTTCTTTCAAGAAGAATCACAGAAGCTTAGAAGTGAAGCAGATGATGATTTAATTTTCAGTGGGTTCTTATCATTGTGTTGACTTCATTTGGTGAGGACATGAGGTTCAGCACAACCTGTATTAGAAGGGTCTCTCTCATATTAACAACATATGATGCACCACCCAGGTTAACAGAAACAAAATTTCAAGAGGGTTTCAGAAGAGGAAGAAACTGTAACTTTGTCACCTGAGGCTCTGCATACCCTTGAACATCTCTTACTTCTTCCCAGCGGATAAAAATAATGATAATTCCAAGGTGATAAGTAAAATGATCCATCTTTGAAACTTTGACTCAAGAATAGAAACTATTTTATCTGATTCTCTTCTGACATCTTAGAGGAACTCATACTTTCAAACTTTTCACCTGCTAACGGTGAAAAAGGCATATTATCCTAGTAGGGATAGGGGAGTTTAAAGTAAAAGATGGCAGATTCAGTAACTCATTACCTACTCCCTCTCCCAAAAGTCCCTTACAAGGACAGTAAAAAGATTATCACATGAAATCAAAATAACAAAAAATAATAGAAAAGGAGATCGTAGCAAAAGCTTTTTGGAAATGGATAGAGCAGAAAGATGAATGACAATTCATTAGCAGATGCAAATAGCCAAGTCTCAGGATGGCATTTAGGAAAAATTAAGAGGCAGCAGAGATTGTGCTGAAGGTCCCAAAATGTTCATAGAATGTTTATTTCAAGTCTTTCTAGAACTACAATAAAAAGTAGAGTTGAACACAAGTGGATTTAAACTCTAAGAAGATAGGTCCTTAAATTTCTTTCAGCAGCCCACCAAACTGAAAATGGCTCATTCAAAACCTTCACATAAGACCAGAGGAACATGCTATCGAAGTACTAATACAAATGGGACCCCTGCCTCACACTGTACACAGAAATTAAACCCATATCTGTTGAACATCACTGCTGTCACTTACCATTATACTACACTGTTGGTTACTTTTTTCATATACTTCTATTGCCAATAATAATAACAAGGAAGAACAAATTTGGATACACCTTCACGTGGGATCTTACTATAAACAAGTTCTTTTTCTCTTGACATTTTGGAGATAGTTTTATGTTTGTACCTCAATCTTTATAGCAGCTGCATCTCTATTCCTATAATAAATGTGTCATATTTTGTTATTTTCTCACTCTTATTTTGTCATGTAGCCTGTTCCCATTTTTTATATTACCATAATTATTACAATGAACATACTTGTGCAGTTTTTCCTATTTTGCCCTTGCACTGTAAATTCCCTAAGACATATTTCTAGAGGTAGAATTGTTGGTTCTAAGCATATGTGTGTTTTAAATTTTGAGATGTACTGCCACATTGCCCTTCAAAAGAGGTTTTAATACTTTATACTAATACTATAATTACAAGAAAGGGGCTCTTTCTTGAATATCACCCATCACTTAAAATTGCATCAACATTTTAAGTTTTGGTCAATCTTACATGTGAATAGATCTCATTTTAAAAGTTTAATTTCTGGTATTAGAGAAGTTGAACATCTTCTCCTCTGCTAATGACCACTTGTGTTTCTTCCATGAATTCTATTGTACCCAAATATTTCTCCCTTGCACACTATTACTGTGGGTAAGCCCTCCGTGCCATACCTAAAGCCTACTCTTTGACTAGCATTAGGTGCCATCCTTTGTCTACATAGGGCCCCAGCAGTACTCTTGTTTCCTAAATTATTTTTCTCTCTTTGATGAATTATTTCAACCAGCATATAAACATGCCATAATTTCTCCAAAAGAAAAAATTTTTTGTGATCTTCATCTTCCATTCACCTAGTAACCCATGATGTTGTACCCCTTTCAGCCAAACCCCCTCCTCATTGTTTCTAAATCCTATCCTTCAGTTCTCTCTTATACCTATTCCAATCAGGTGTTATTCCTCACCATTCTATCAAAACAGCTCTTGTCTATGGCATCCATCATTTTCATGCTGCTAAATTCAATGTCTTACTCTCAGTCTTCCTCTTCCTGTACCTTTCTGCACCATTTGACACAGTTGCTTACTCCCTCCCTCCTGAAACTCTCATCACTTGATGTCCAGGAACTCACTTTCTAGGTTCTTCTAATTGTCATTTGGGGGCTCCACCTTCATCGCTTTCATGATGCTCTGCTTTTTGGACTACACCTGAGCTGCTTCTTGAACCTCTTCCTCATTCCTCTCACAGGTTTCCCCATCTCAGCAAATGGCAGTATTATTCTTCCAGTTACTCCAGTCAAAATCCTTGTTGTTATTTTACCCATTTTCTCTCAAACTTAAGATTCAATCCATCAGCATTTCACATTAAATTTCCCTAAATAATATGTCCAAAATCTAACCATCTATCTTCTCCATCACATCTACCCCGATAGTTCAAGGTAGAGTATCTCTTCCCTGGATTATTGCAATAGTTTCTCATCTTGCCTCGTTTCTACCCGGTACGTCTCCCTGCAGTGTATCTTCTATGAAGAAATCAGAGGAAACCTTTAAACATGTAAGTCAGACCAGGTAATTCCTATGTTCAAAATCTGCAGTTGATTCCCATATCACTCAGAATAAAAGCCAACAGCCTTACAAGGATCTACAAAACATTACATGATCTCATTTTCTACTGCTCTATGCCTTGCTGAATTTACTGTAGACACACCATCTTTTTGAAAGTCCGTCAGATATGTCCAGTGTATTTCACTCTGAGTCTTTGCTCTTGCCTCCTTGCTTCTTTTGGATATTTTCTTAAATTTTGTCTCATCAGAGAGACCTTCACTGATGTACTCTGTATTTTAAAATATATTTTTTTATTTACATGATTTACACATATAAAAAATTCAGGCAGCACTTAAATGTGCAATGAAGGAAAATATTACCCCAAACCCTAACATTTAAGGTGGTCATGTTGTAACCAGATTTGGAGGCCGAGGGGGGGATCAGGGCGAGTCGAGCCAGGTGAAACCCGTTCTTATAAAAAAAAAAAAAAAAAAAAATTATTAAGTAATCAGCTTTCTGTTCTTGCAAATGAAGACATTATGTGTTTAGAGAAACTAGAATATTTCTGTTGAAAAGTATTACATTTTTTAAAAATGAGAAAGTGAAGTAAAACAAATTGTTAAACATGTAATAATTGTTCCTTTATTATAATGTCTAGTATTTTTCAAAGTACCAAGAAAGATTAAAAAGCGATTATGAAAATCATTAAGATGGTAAATAATTTACCTGTGGCCACACTGCTGGCAAATGATAGACTTGGCATTGAATGGACACCTGTATCCCTAGTCCTTTTCTGATATACATTTCAAAAACCACAAGATTTAGTTTTCAATGTAGTTCTTGTTGTGATGTAATCAGCATTCTTATTTTGCCTTATCATCCAATTCTTACGTATAAATTTGATTTTATATTATTAGACTAATATTTAGATTCCATTGTACAACTATAGTTTTTATGGCACTTTAGTTTCAATTTAATGTTGAAATAGATTCCATCTTACTGTCAGCTTTATCTGGCTTCTTTAATTTTTTCATTTTTATTAACCTTTTAATGGGTTGAATTTTCTCTTCCTGATTTTTTGCAAGAATGCAGCATGGGTGCTTTATTTCCTGAGTTAGTTTATACTTGAGGCCGTTTCTTGGTTGAATTTGTATTTGAATATCTTTTCTGAGTATAGTCTTTTTGGATCATATTTTATTTTCCATAAACTAAATAGATGCTTCTCTAGTATATTCTGCCACTGAATGCTGTGGTGAATTTATCTGGAACCAACTTATTCCCCACCCTTGCTTGTTTATGCATACGTTTTACCTTGAAGATGGAGAGATTCATTCATAATAACAAGAATATACACTGATATCAATTGTTTTGTATCAGTTTCCTTAATTAAACCATATACTTTCAACATTAAATTCTCAAATTTTTCACTTTAGGGAAATCTCTTATTTTTACATACTGGTTTTTTCATTTCTAGCCATTGAATTTTCTACTCCAGAGACACAAGCTATCCTCCTGCTGGATTTTTACTGCTGTCTTTCTTATCTATTGTATTCGGTCTAATTTATATCTTTGCATTCTTTGTGATTATCGCAAATCTTTATAGACTATTAATGTTATTTCAGCCCTATCTATTCTATTATTTGGTTTATTTATTAGTTTGACTTTTCAATTTGCTGTCTTAG
The DNA here is from genome assembly GCF_009828535.3 of Hylobates moloch. Classification (NCBI taxonomy): domain Eukaryota; kingdom Metazoa; phylum Chordata; class Mammalia; order Primates; family Hylobatidae; genus Hylobates; species Hylobates moloch. The sequence goes on along the minus strand of NW_026652290.1, from coordinate 75,240,990 downwards.
CGCTGCAATTTCCTTTGTAATTCCATTCTGAAGTGAATTTCTAATTTTAGCAAGTTAATATTTTTACTGACTTGTTCAACAGCATGGAACACTTACAGTGTAATAGCTTGCATGTCTTGGATGTGTTTCACATTGTCTTCTTTTCCTAGATTGTTTTTACTATGAATTTTTTTTTCCTTCTCCTGTTTCAGAGACACACGGCTACTCCTAACATCTATTCTTCCCTTCTACGGAGTAATAGGGGCCTAATTTTGGGTGCGTGGCTATTTGCATTAAAATTCTCTTTTTCAGCCTCCTTTGGAGGTAGGTATGGTTATAAGGTTAAGGTTATGTTCTTGCCATTTGATATAATTAGAAATGTCTTTAATGTCTTAATCCTTTAAGAGGTGCAGTACGCCCTTTTTTCTCCTTTTCCTGCTGCCTGAAATATGAATACAAGGCTGAAACTTGAATGGTCATTTTAGAGCTGTCACTACATGTTGAAACCTGGATCTCCAATTACCTTGGTAGCAGCCTTAAAAATGTGAACATTTTTCTACAGACCCTTTTAACATGAGAGATTAATAATTATGTTGTTGAAATTGCCATATTTCAGAGTTTCTTTTGATTGTAGCTAAAACTAATCCTGCTAGTCTTCCTCCATTCCCTTTTCCCTGCCTGTCTCATTTTTCTTTCTTTTCTGGTTACTTCTTTGCATAATTTCAGACCATTTTTCTTTTTCATTTTGCTCACGCTTGGTAGCTCTGTTGAAGCTTTTTGGCTGTCATGTTCTGTGGGAGATTTCTCTGTTTTTCCCTTCTGAGACATCTTTGGGTTCCTGTCTGAGTTACAGTCTGTGAGCAGGGTTTTGTGCTGTGTGCATTCCTCTGTAGCATGAGAGCTGAAGCACATGTGTACAAGTGGGGCCTTCTGAGGCAGTGTGCCCCCTTGGAGATGGGGATTCAGGTGTGCGTTTACATGTCAATTCTATCATTTGCCAGCAGTGTGACCACAGGTAAATTATTTAACCGTGCTGAATCCCAACTTCCCCATTAGCAAAGGGACATAAAATATTAAATTCTTTCCTGCTTCACAGTGTTCTGAGGACCAAGTAAGACAATAAACTAAAGGTTTAGAACTTCGCTGGTGGACTTAGAGTCTGTGTCAGAGCATAGTCACCACTATCATCATCACGTACTCTGCCGCTGCTTCTTAGTTGTTGTTAAATATTGTACATTGAATATGCTCTACATAGTCAAGTGTGCATCATTTTACCAGGATAGGTACCCTTGACCTTTGAGGCTTTCTGCCAATCTAGTGTGGGGTTCTGGAGCATTCCTGTTCCTCAGACATGCAGATATGTGTCCTTACTTTCTAGTTGCTCCAGGTCTTCACCAGACATTTCCATTCCTTTCAAATCAGGAAAGAGAAATACTAGTAGCACCCACTTATATCCCTTCTGTAAAGACTTGGGGATGTTAGTGAGAGTGTTTGAGATTCTGTCAACTCAAAAATGTGAAAACAGGATTTATTTCTGTAGGACCCAAATCATCTGTTTCATTCCTTGGTCACGTTGAAGTTTATAAACTTTGGTTGTGATCTTCATTGTTTATTGTTCTTTTTGTTTTGGCATGTTTTGTTCCTGCTTGCAGAAGATTTACATTTTTAATTTTTATTTAATTCAGTTTACCTTTTATTCTTTGGTTATGTCTTGTACAGAAGGCTTTCTTTCATTCTAGGATTAAAATATATTGTTTTATATGTCATTTTTATATTTTGATAATGTTCAGTCTTTAAATTATCTGGAATTTGTTTTGTTGAGGACAGTTAAAGACATACAGTTGTCCTTGAATAAAACAGGTTTGAACTACGTAGGTCCAAATATAGGCAGATTTTTTTTTTCAACCAAATTCAGATCAAAATACAGTATTCGAGGAATACAAAATCTGTGTTTAAGGAGAGACAACTTTTCGTATAAGTGGTTTCCTCAGGGCTGACTATGGAACTCAACTGTGCTCAGATTTTGCCATGGGGGGGTGGTCGAGTTTTGGAACTAGTCTCCCACATATACTTCAAGATGACTGTAATTTGTTAATTTTTTTCCAAATGAATAACTAATTTTATTAATACTATTCACTGAATTCGCTAACCTTTCACTGCCAGACTAGCAAGACTCCTTTATGTTAAACTTTTTCTATTTATATGAATCTGTTTCTGGATTATATTTTGTTCCATTTATCTATTTCTCTAGTGTTGGCACACTGATATATGTCTAAATGATCATAGATTTGTCATATGAGAAAAGCATAATCATGTAAAATTATCATATATTGTGAAAATAAGTTATGACTATCACGTGAAGTATCATATATCGTGTGAAATAAATTTATTTTCAGAAATTTTTCATTTTTGTGTGTATGTATTTGGTCTTTCAAATGAAGTCAGATTTCCTGTTGAGGTTTTTACCGGGCTTTCTTTGTAATTTAAAATTATTTCTTATTCCTTTAGTACATGACATTCTGTTTCTTTGGGCTATTACATTCTTCAGTACAGTTTATGGTTATATTCACATAGGCCTTACCCATCACTTATTGATATGGGAGGGGGGAAGGGAAGTGGTAGGTAGAGAAGAACGGGGTCTGTGGCCAGGGCTCCACCCTCAGGCCTGTGCCCACAGACCTAAGTGAGAACAGCCACTCCTGTTTTCAAGCCCAAATGTTGCATTTTCCAAGACCAGTCTGGCCCACCACACCTCCCTGTCCTAGCCCCATATAAGCCCAAGACCTCAGCGGGCACACACACAAGTGGCTGGGTGTCGAGAGGAGCAGAAGAACACACCAGCAGACACTGGTAGACCAGTGAGGGTAGAACAACATGGACGCCAGGGAAGTTCAGCTGCGAGCCATCAGAGGAATCTGGCCTCTGGGCAGCCTGACTCCAGGAGAAGACCACCTTCCCACTCCATCCGCCGTCCGGATCCCCATCCCTCTAGCTAAGAGCCACCTCAACCACTCAATAAAACCTTGCACTCATTCTCCGACCCCACATGTAATACGACGTTTTAGGTACACTAGGGTAAGAACCCAGGACATAGAAAGCTCTCTGTCCTTGCGAGTAGGCAGAGGGTCTAACTGAGCTGATTAACACAAGCCACCTGCAGACAGCAAAGCTGAAAGAGTACACTGCAACACATGCCAACTTGGGCTTTGGGAGTTAACACTCACCCCTAGACAGTACCGTGGAGCCAGAGCCCAAAAGTACTCCCCACGACCATGTGCCTGTCTGGTCTTCATGCTCCCCTAGGGGTTTGAGCAGTAGGGCACTGAAGAAGCAAGCTACACCCCTGTTGCACTCCCTGCCAAGGGAGATAAGGGAACTCTATTTCATTATGAGATTACTTCAAATGTTGTTAATAGTTTTATTTGCTATTATGAAGGAGATCCTTTTGAACTTTACTCTACCTTGTTATCAGTGTATATACAGTAAAGCTATTGATTTTCTAAGTTATATTTGGATCAACCACCATACTAAATTTTGATAGTTTCTTGTTATAGTTTTCCTGTAAATTCTTTGAATTTTGTAGTTTAAAATTTTGTCATCTAGTGTCCTCCTTGCCAATATTTATACTGCTTCTTCCTATTACTTTTATTATTGCCTGACTAGACTAGAACTATATTGAATAGTAGCTATCTTATTGCATAATCCTTTTTTATATCCAGTTTTAATGAGAATTCTAATAATATTTCAACAGTAAATGTGAGTTTTGCTTTAGTTTTTACAGGTTTTCTAGTTTTTTCTTTATGGATATATTATCTGTTCTATTAGCTTCGCGAGACTTCTCTTTCTCCCCATATATATGTGGAGGGGATATATGTATGTATAATCACACAACCACATATGTATATATAAATAGTAGCTGCAAATTTAACTTAGATTACTTTTGTTTTCTTGTTTTATTTTTTATTTCATGTCCTTTTGTTGCTGTTATTGATATTATACTAACATATAACATGAACTAATATTTTTGAGGTGTTTTCTATATGCCAAGAACAGTTTCAAGTACATTATAAGTTTTAAGTCCATTAATCTTCACAAAGAAAACTAAAAAGAGATACTATTATTTTGACAAATGGATACTAGGCATCTAGGATGCAATAGTGTACAAAACAAACAAAAATCTGTTTTTATTGAACTTATACTCTTTTAACTTCTTTATTTAGATATGAGAAACTGAGTGACTTAACCAAGGTAGAACAATTACCAAAAAGAAATGAGATGGACTTAAAAATTAATAAATTCATTTTCAGAACTTAAAACTTTAAACCACTACTCTCTACAAATATTTGTTCACCTGACTCTACTAGGTATTTTGTTTGCAATAGCCTGGCAGTGTGGAGGAACATAGGCAATGATTCCTGGAGCTGTACACCGGCAAAGAAAAACAAAGCCAGGTACTAATTAAAGAGGTCAGAACAGATTTTATTCAGTACCTATTGGAGACGGACAAAGAGTCCAGTGTGAACTAAACCCTGGAAACAAAAGGCTAGATGCTTTTTAAAGGCTGGAGTGTACTAAGAGCAAAGCACTGAGGGCTGTTAAGGGAACCTCTCTTAACCATGGGACTACATAGATTTGTAAATCAGTGCTCCGTGGAAGAAGAAAGAAACTTCTACTTTCATGACAGAAGGCAATGGGGCAAGTTGAAGCAAGGTGCCCACTGAAAGTAGGTCCTATCCCCCCATGGGACTGGGAACAGGAACAAGAGTTATCTTCCCTGAATATTCTCATTGCAAAAATACAACTCTGAGATCTTTAAGAAAACCATTTGGGGTTGTAGACTTACAGCTTTAAGGGCAGAGAAAGGATTCATAATTGCAAGCTTTCTAAAGTAACTGCTCTATAGGGGGTTCAGAGGCCTATGTGCATATCAACAAATTTTGGCTGGAACAAACCATAAACTCACCTGCTAGCAGTGAGCCGAGGCAGGCATTTTAAAAGTGGAGGTTGTAGAGGTAGGGTCATCCTAAGGACACAGCCTTAAGCTGCCAGAAGTCATGCTAGAGTTTGCCAAGTCTCTCAATGCAGAGGGTTGGATGGAGTTGTTATGTGCCAAGGGTCCTACAGTTCTTAACACACATAGCTGTGGTCTGGTTGTGGAGGTTATCTGCCACTCCTGGGGTCTGTTACTACTCGGGCCACTGTATGTATACTTAATGCTTTGTTCCAGGGATGCTTATCCTTGCTGTTTGTTATTAAGCCCAAGTCAGGGAAAGAGGGCTTAATTGCTATACATATATTAAACATTCCAAATTGTTGCTTCTTATTGCTGTACTTCACTTGTGCTACTTCCAAACTATCTCTATCTTTACAGCAGTCCACTTGTGAGTGATTTAGCAGGTTGTTCTGGTTTCACCTGTATGTCTGCATCATCCAATTTGTTTCCTACTTTTGGGTGATATCAACTATTCTTCTGCAGATGATAGTGTATCAGGTTTTCCCACATTGCTACGGATTAATCCTCTAACTTTCTCTTTATTCTCTAGATCTTTATTTCCACCTCTAGGTACCATCTATTTATATTTTTTGTAATCACACGGGATTTGGACAGAACTCAGGACTTGATTTTTCTATCTTGATCTAGTCAGTCTTTCTTTTCAAAGTCGAATTGTGAACTTTGAAAAAAAAATACCTATGAGCTTCATACCCTTAACAGAATATAGATTATGTTTTATTGAGTTGCATTTGTATCATATTTGCTTATTTCATAGGCACTGAAATCTTTCCAGTCTTTTTTGGTATAGGTTCTTCTTGTGAATACCCTTAAAAAGTGGAAGCTAGTTCTATTAGCCCTCAGTCTTAACAACAGTATACATTTTGTAATTATGTCATTATCTGTGAATATTACATTATCATTGAGGTTCATGTCTTCTATTTTAATAACATTCTGCAAACTCTTTATCACAGAGCTATAATCCTGGCTTGTTTTTATATCTTCTATCATAGGTCTCAAAAAGCTTCTATAAACTCTCGCTACATCTCAAGGTTATTAATCTTATTTGGACACTAAGGACTTGAGAGTCACAGGTTAAAAGCAGCGTGTGAGCAGGAGGAACTGAGTCCACATATCCTAATTCCTGTCCAGTGCCCCATTCACTGCTTCATCTTTCACAGGTCCATTCTGCGGCATGCTACATTTGTTTCACAGCTGCAGAGCCTAAAACAGTATAATAAATAGAGGCACAAAATAATGATCCAAAATTCTAATCACAAATTACAATATCTAAGTTATTTGCTTGTTTTCAATATATCCCTTAATTAATTGAATCTAATATTCCTTTTTGACAAACCAGCTCTTTTCATTACTTTTTAAAAAATAACTACTAAATAACTCTGCAGGTCTAAGAACAACTGGCATAGATTTGAAAGCACACTTGCAATGAATTACTTTCAAATTGTAAATGAATTCTCTTGGCACTGTCTTTCTCTTTACCTGACCCGGAAAATATAAACTCTGCTTTCTTATATATTAAGCTGTCAGCTTTGACCCCATTTTCAATTTGGTGGGGGATTGTTTTGTTGTCATTGTTCCTCCGCTCATTTTTGAACTGAGAAATAAGATCCTTTTAAAAAATCAGATACTTATGAAAATTCATCAAATAACATCTACCTTAAAATTTAGTATATGAAAGATCTGATGTTGCCTTTCACCTACTGTGATAAATACTGGGAAGATTAGGAGAAGGTGACCTAAGTGTACCATTTTCTCTCTTCCATTAATTCCATTCAACTATGCACACAGAGAGGTGGCAGATGACAGGTAAAGCTGAGAGCAGAGAGACTTTGCCATGCCTTCACTGGTTACACTGTGCTATGTGAGTGAGAACAATGGAAAGAAGAAATAATGGGAATATCTGGACATCCAGAATTCTGAATAAAACAATGATTAGTCTGTGTTATGCCATTCAAAAAAAAAAAAAAAAAAAAAACGGGAGGGCATTGTATATTACGCACCAACTATGTGCTAAGGTTTTGAAAACTTTAAAAATCATTTTCATGATTTTCTTCTTTTTGCAGAAATAAAGAATCCTGTAGTCTTAAAAAGAAAGCAGCACTGGGAACAGCTACTTATTTTTTTTTTCAAAATTTTATCATTGAAATAAGCGCTAAGAAAAATGAGACACAGGAAAATGCCATTACAGAGAAGAGCAGAGCTAAGTATGGCTATGATCATACTTGAGAAATTCAGTTATATCAAACTGAAAATACATTAGCTGTGTTGATTAGATACAGAGGACATGAAGTAGGTCTAACATAGCCCTAGATTCTTTTATTTAAAATTTTAGCAGGTATTGGTAACAGGGTGTTTTTCCCTCTTTGAATTGTTTTCCCTTACAATTAAGTAGGTTATATCTTAATTGTAAACATGGCTCTTTTCCAAATTTCTGTCAATATTTTCTAGCATCTCATGTCCAGAACTGGACCTCATGATTATTTTTAAATTATTCTAAATACGAGGATAGAGTTTTGTTTCTTTTGTTTTTGTCTTCTAAGCATATTTGAGTTTATAATATTTAAATTTTAAACTTTCTGTAATTTTGACTTCCTCAATATTTTTAATATTTATTTCATATTTCACCATTTTATGATTGCCTAAAATATAATTTTCTATAAATAATAAGATTATCAGTATTTTCAAGGTTGAGTAAATAGGCTAATTATGTATCTTTATATTTGTTCTGCTAAGGTCTGGTTTTATGGCTCATCAAAATTCAATATTAAGAGATAGATGACACTCAGGAAAAAAAAACAGATAAAAATAAGAACAAATCGTAATTATTGATGACTTTAAATTGTGTTCAAATATATGTGTTCTATTTAGGTAAATAGCAATTATTGATATAATACCACATCCACTTAGTAATTAATATTTTTTCTTTTGGTTTTGGCCACACAGGAAATTTTACAAACCATGGAAACAGAACTCTCAAGTTTGCCCTTAAAGTAATTAATCTGCAACTCATATCCATATTAAAATGAGTCTGATATTATCGACCCACTTCCCCTGAGCCAGCTTTCCCCTTTATCTTGTTCAGTCTGGCTTCCTCCCTAAATACAATACTTAAACCACGGTTACTAAGGTCTTTAAATATCTTTCATAATTTCTCTAAAATCTATCCCTCTGTCATGTACATATTCCAGTGGTTTACACTCTACTGTTGCCTAAGTCCTGCCACTTTAATAAGTTAATCCCCAGAATCCAGAACATGTACATACCCATTCACACACATTATGCATTTTTATCATATTTTCTGGGCTATGAGGTCATAATATTGAGGATATTTCAGCTGCAAGAAAAGTCTATCTTAAACAATGATGTAATTAATTAGCTCATATAATAAAGTACAAGTGTAGGGTAGTTCTCTAGGTTAGTTGATTGAGAAACTCAGTAATTTCTTCAAGTGTCCAGCCTCTTGTTATTACTTATGTCTGCAAACCACAGCCACATTTGCAGTATAAGACTGGTTCTCTTAATGGTCTTAAAGTATCTCTGAGGAGGAAGAAGATCTACATTGTTCCTTCTTCCTGTTCATAAGGATAGAAGGACGTGCTCCCTGGAAGTTCTCTCTTAACTGTAAATATGACTCTTTTCCAAATTTCTGCCAATGTTTTCTAGCATCTCATGGCCAGAATTGGACCACATGATTATTTCTGAATCATTTCAAAGAGAATAGAGCTTTGTTGCTTTTGTTTTTTGTCTTTTAAGTACATTTGAGTTTACAATTTTTAAATTTTGAACATTCTGTGATTTTGACTTCCTCAATTTAAAAAAACTTATGTCGTATTTCACCATTTTTAATTGTCAATACATAATTTTCTACAAATAATACGATAAGTAATGAAAGGGCTGATTTATAGGCATGGTTCTTTGTTTTAGAAGTAAATGAGAAAAATGAATGATTGAAAAAAATTAAGTTCAAGGATGGTAAATGCAGAAGTTAAAGTACCTGTTTATAGAAAGTGGTGATACTTTAAAGTTTTATTGTGGAATGAGAAACGGATATGACGAAACCTATTTTAATGAAGAATAAGAGATTTGATAATTAGCCAATTTAATAATACTGGAACTAAGGGGAGTCCCTTGACACTGGAAAGATCTATTTAAAGACAAATAAAGGATGCACCCCCTTAAACTTTTGACAGAAGATCAAACCAGTAAAAATGTTACTGGTGCCTAAGATGCCATGGCAAGTACTAAGAATCATAGAGAATGCCAGACATGGAAGACAGTCTCTTACCATAAAGAAACTTACATATAGAAGGTTTAGAAAATCATGTGAAAAATTGAACAACAATAACAAAATAATTAAGCAATACTTGAAGACAGCCACTGTAGATGTCTTATAATTAAATACATCATAATTTTCCAAGAGAATTACTCTGATAATAATTTCAACTAGAGGTCACACGGGAAAAATCATTCAATGAACATACAAAATTTATTAATTAGAAAGTTACTACAAATCAAAACATAAGTTTTGTATTTATTGCTAATACCACCAAACATTTGAGGAAGAAGCAATAAAAATCTTGTACGAACTCAAAATATAAGAGGAGGGAATACTACATTATGAAGTTGGCATATCCCTGATACCAAAAATTGAACAAAGATATTATAAGAAAATTACAAATATTCCTCCAGAATGTAGATCCAAGTATCTTAAAACAATATTCACAAATATATTTGTATGTTTTATATATTCAAATAAACTTAAAAGCAAAACCAAAAAAAAACCCAATAATATGTTAAAAGACATATTGACCAAGTGGAGTTTGTTTTAGGCAGACAAGGCTGTTTTAATATTTTAAAGTCCAGCAGTATAATTTACTACATTAGCAGAATAAAAGAGAAAAAATCACTATACAGAAAAGGTATTTGAAAACATTCATACATATCCATGTTTAAAAAAAAGTCAGTGAAGTAGTAGTTCTTAGAAGGAAATGTCCTCAACCTGAAATATGGGGTATCTATGAAAATCCCACAACTAACTTCTTACTGAATGGTAAAATTTTGAATGTTTTCCTCTTTAGATCAGAGATAAGGCAAAGACGTGTTCTTACAACTTCTATTTAACTTTGCATTGGCAGTTTCAGAGAATACAGTAAGACAGGGAGAAAAAGCAAAAGGAATATAGGCAAGCAATTAAGAAGTAAAAGTCCCTTTATTTGGAGACAATGTGATTTAAACAATCATCAAATGTATGTTTTGATATATAGTAACTTTCTAATAAAGAATTTCTTATGTTCATTTAATGATTTTTTCCCTATGACCTCTAATAGAAATTATTATCTGGGTAATTCAGTTGGCAAATTATAATGTATTTAATTATAAGCCATCTAGAGTGGCTGTCTTCGACTATTGTTTAATGATGTAGAAAATCCTAATACATCTATTTTAAAACTAGAATTTATAAGGATCTTAGCAGCAGTCAATTGGAAAATGAGATAATACCATTTTTATCAGTGCAAAAAACCATAATATACTCACAAATAACTTTCAAATAAGCAGTGCAAGATATCTGCACTATCAACAACAAATCACTTAGACAACTTTTTTAAAACCTGAAAAACTGGAGAAACATACAATATTCACTATTTTGAAAACAATATTATTTTCAATTTTCCCCCATTTGATGTATATATTTCATGCAATTCAATCAAAGTCTCAGTTATACTTTTGTAGAAATTGATAAGTTAAATGTAGAATACAAATGAAAATGGGACCTGGAATAGCCTAAACATACTGAAAACTGAGCAAATTTAGAGGACTTACATGCCAAGTTTCAAGACTTGTTATAAAGGTACATTAATCAAGACAGTGTGGTATTGGAATAACAGCATATTTACAGGTCAATGGAGCAAAATAGGAAATCCAAAAATAGATTAACACATATATGGTTAACTGATTTTCAACAAAGAGATCAATGCACCTCAATGGGGAAAAAATCATTTCAGCAAATGATGCTGGTTAAAAGTGTGGGGGAAGAAAGTGAACCTCAACCCAACCTCACACCACACACAATAATTTGAGATGACTCATAAACTTACACATAAAACTTAACATATAAAGCTTCTGAAGAGAGTCATAAAAGAATAACTTTACGCTCCGAAGTATGCAAAAAAATTCCTGGGCACAAAAGCACGAATTCAAAAAAGAAAAAATAAGGGAAGGGTTAAATAGTTTTTATCAGAATCAAGAATTTCTGCTTATTGAAAGCTGCCATTAATAAAGTCACATCACTGGATTGGAGAATATAGTTTTAAGGCATGAATTTTACAACAAACATATTCAGACTATGTAGTGAATTCCTATGAATCAGCAATATAAAGAAGACAACCAAATTTTTTAAATGGCTGTGAGACAAATTTTTCAAAAAAGAAAATTATCCAATAAGCATATGAAAAATGCTTCATGTCTTCAGTCACAAGGAGAATGCAAATTGAAACCTTAGTGAGATACTGTCTTCATATTCACCAAAATAACCCAAATTTTAAAAACTGATAATGTTGGGAGGATATGTAGCACCTGGTACTCATACATTGCTGGTGGGAATATAAAATGGAGCCAGTTTAGAAAGCTATCTGACAGTTTCTTACAAAATTAAACATACACATTTACTATAACCTAGCAATTGCATTTTAGAATATTGTCCCAAGATAAATGAAAACATGTTCATAAAAAGACATACAAAAATGTTCCTATCAGCTTTATTCATAAAAGTAAATAACTGAAAAAAACCAATGTACATTATCAAAAGAGTAGATAAATACATCATAGCATATTTAAAGAATGGAAAACAACTCCACAATAAAAAATAACTGTTACTGATATATGCAATGCTATTTGATGAATCTCAAAAAAATTATGTCGAGCAAAAGAAGCTAGACACAAAAAAATTGCTATATATTGCATTTTATGAAGTTCTAGAATAAGCAAAACTAGTCTACAGTGAAGAAAAGCAGAACTGGTTACTTCCAGTACAGTTGTAGGGTAGGAGGAGAACAGGAAGAGATGATAGAAATATTCTGCACTACTGTGTGGCTACCTGGGTGTATACACTTCTCAAAACTCATCAGATTGTATACTTAAGATACATGCATTTCACTGCATGTGAATTATATCTCATTATTTTACAAAATATAACTTAATGGAAAATCCATATATAGGCATGTGACACTTAATGACAGAGATATATTCTGAGAAATGTGTTGTTAAGAGATTTAGTCACACAAATATAATACAGTGTACTTACACAAACCTACATGGTATGGCCTACTATACCCTTATGCTAGATGGAATAGCCTATTGTTCCTAGAGTGCAAACCTGTACAGCGTGTTACTGTACTGAATACTGCAGATAATTTTACCACAATGTAAGAATTTATTTATCTAAACACATCTACACATAGAAAGGGTACAATTAAAATATGGTAGGTTTTATAATATTTTAGGACTATCATCACATATGTGGTCTGTCAGTAACATAAACATTATGCAGCACATGACTATATTTCAAGGAAAAGTAACAGAGGGCAACCATCAGGATCTCTTACAGAATGTGACTCCTTGTCAATAATAAAATGAATGTGAATCTAGGGTAATTCAGTCAGGCTAGGCAAAAAGGTTAAAGGGGAAAGCAAACATACATGGCTATACATGTAGGTACCACTAGCTGGTCATGACCTAGCAAGGAGGCGAGTCTTTTGCCTTTTCTAAAATTCAATTTTTTCATCTGTAAAATTAACATTATTGAATGTCAGTGCATTATGCTCTTTGGAATTTTTTGTTGTTGTTCTTTAAAAAAGCAAACATAGAAATAAGAAATGCAGTGGTGTGGGGCTTCAGATCACAGCCCATTTAGGTCTCCTTGTCTTGACTTCAGTGGCTTGTAGTGCCACTGTGTTTAATCATATAATTCTGAGGAAGACAAAGCTTTGGATGTATGTACCAATCAGCCTAAAGTTAATTAACCTATACTTAATGTATGTTATATGTTGACATATTATTCTGATGTTTAATGGATCTGGATTACTTTTATGATTTTATAACACATTGAAACTTTCAATGATACAAAAAAATAAAATAAAACAAAGACTTCTGGCCCAGGGCATTATTCATTGTTTTGTGTTGTTTTTTTTCTTTTTTGGTGGGGGAGGGGTGGGGCAGAGCAAGTACACATCCAAACTAGATTTTTTGTTTTCTAAAAAATACAGAAAAACCATATTTTTTTAAATTCGACTTTCTTCAAAAATATTGAGCAAAGGAAGCAAACATTTCACAAGGCTGTAAGGATCCTTAAAATCCTCTTCAATGGTGATTTTTATTAATAGACAATGCTATGATGCAAAATAAACTATATAAACAAAAATAACTAAATGCTGTTATCTGGAACTAGAAGCACATACTTAAAGTAAAACATGAAATATATGCCCTGCATTATGGAAATAGGTTTACTGTCAAACAGGCAATTAAAAACTAAAGTATAGTGAGCCACGGACACGTTCATTTTCTAACACTGGATGAATAACAAGTGGGCTTTTTTCCCTTTCTTTTTTCTTTCTTACAAGGAACACAAGAATAGAATGTATTTCACATAGAGTGGAGTACATATTTTCAAACAATGCTGACACGTCTTTATTGTTCGGTCTGTTTCTAGGAAAATTAAATCTCCTTTTCCAGTTTGTGGACAGTTAGCTCGGCTGCACATGTTAACAGAGACCCTCTACCTGAGTTAATTTACCATTTAGAACTATCTGAGTGCGAAAGTAATCCTCGTGGTAAACAACATGTACTCCACGGTAAACACGGCATTATCCCCAGGCCCAATGATGGAGTCAACTCAATAAATAGAAGTCCTGGCAGTAATTCCTTCCTTTTGCAATTAAAAACTAATTATTGGTTGAAAATAAACAGTGTGGTAATTTCATTCATTACATGCAACAAACAAAGCCCTACAAAGCTCATGTATTTGAGAATTTGTTGTATTTTCGTTAATGAATGAACATTAAAATACATATATATTTTTTTTTTACCATATTTCTTGACCATTTCACAAGGGCAGTTACAGCACAGGCACAAGAAGATTGTTGTTAAAAAATGCAGTTGACTAAACTGTGTACCACAGAAGATCATCATTTGTCCAATAAAGATTCTAAGACATCAATGACACAATTAGTAAAGGAACATAAATTTTCTATTGCCAAGACATTTGCTGCAAATATAACCTTCAATCTCTTTTATTAAATCACAACTGAAGACACCAGTAATGTGGTTAGCTAGAAAATGCTCTATTAATGGCTAATATTTATTAATGCATAGTAAATAGCTATTATACATAATTTACATATATCCTTTAATTCTCACAACAATCATGAGACCTACCTCATATTCATTGTTCATTTTGAATACATTAGATTCATTTTTACGCATTTAATTCATGAAAAATTTATAATAAAATTGGTTTTGAAGCTGAGTGGAGATGCTTCCATCAAATCAAAGGCTACAGTAGATACTAAAAGATACTAGAATATTTATATACACTTACACAATAATCCACTACTGGAAACTTAACCTGATAAATAATCATAAAAGTACTTGCATAAGTCACAGGAGAAAAAAAAATGAATCAAGGAAAAGTAAAAAAAATAAAGGTACAGTGGGAAAGAAAATTCCTGTAAATTTCCTACAAAGAAATTGTATTTAATATAAAAAAAGTATTGTGCATAATTGTTAGAGTTGGGTTACAAACTCAACTCTGATCAAAGCAGAGAGAGAAGTCAATTATAAGATTTTGATATGCTTTGGCTCTGTGTCCCCACCCAAATCACATCTCAAACTGTGATTCCCAGGCCATTTTCACATTGCTGATAAAGACATACCTGAAACTGGTAACAAAAAGAGGTTTAATTGGACTTACAGTTCCACATGGCTGCAGAGGCCTCAGACTCATGGTGGGAGGTGAAAGGCACTTCTTACATGTCAGTAGCAAGAGGAAAATGAGGAAGAAACAAAAGTGGAAACCCCTGATAAACCCATCAGATCTTGTGAGACTTATTCACTATCACGAGAATAGCACGGGAAAGACTGGGCCCCATGATTTAATTACCGCTCCCCCCCCCCCCCGGGTCCCTCCCACAACACGTGGGGATTCTGGGAGGTAAAATTCAAGCTGAGATTTGGGTGGGGACACAGTCAAACCATACCACCACCTCTCAAGGGAGGGACTTATAATCCCCACGTGTGGAGGGAGGGAGGTGATTGAATAATGGGGGCAATTTCCCCCATAGTGTTCTCATTATCCTGAGTTCTCAGGAGATCCGATGGTTTTATAAGGGGCTACTCCCCCTTCACTTTCTCTTCTCTCTCCAGCTGCCTTGTGAAAAACGCGCCTGCTTCCCCTTCTGCCATGACTGTAAGTTTCCTGAGGCCTCCCCAGCCATATGGAACTGTGAGTCAGCTAAACCTCTTTCCTTTATAAATTACCAAGTCTCAGGGAAGTTCTTTATAGCAGTGTGAAAACAGACCAATACAGATTTATTGTCCCTAATATAAAATGCCAATGGATAGAATAAAGCCCATTTCCCCTCTTTGTCCTCCCTACTAAATATTAAAGTATAAGAAAAATTCTTCCATGGAGCCTCATAAAAATGACTTTTTAATTAACTTGAAAAGCTCTTCAACAGCATGCTTACCACATCTCCTTAAGTGCAAATCAAAAGTCCTAAAGTATAGCTTAGTGAACAAATCTACTAAGGGACTAAATAATGATAAAAATACAGAGGTCTCGTATGGTCTTGTATGAATAACAAGCATATTTAGAGTATATAGTCAAATGAATTATAAAGTGTTTAGGCTTGTGGTTTTTAAAACTGTTACACAGAACTCATGGTCTCTGTTACAGACACCAGAGAAAGAGTGATTGAGGTGGTAGGTGTGGTGGAGCTCTGAGATCTTACTCCTGGTTTTACCCAGAACAACTCCTTGCTTATTACTTCTATATTGGGTTTTCTTATTATTTGAAGAGAGGTTCCATTGAAAAGGAGAAATGGGTTTATTGTAGCATTAACCATCACAGAGAAAATATTACAATACAAAATTGCAAAAATACGGCCGGGCACGGTGGCTCACGCTTGTAATCCCAGCACTTTGGGAGGCCGAGGCGGGCGGATCACGAGGTCAGGAGATCGAGACCACGGTGAAACCCCGTCTCTACTAAAAATACAAAAAATTAGCCAGGGTTGGTGGAGGGCGCCTGTAGTCCCAGCTACTCGGAGAGGCTGAGGCAGGAGAATGGTGTGAACCCAGGAGGCAGAGCTTGCAGTGAGCCGAGATCGCGCCACTGCACTCCAGCCTGGGCGACACAGCGAGACTCCGTCTCAAAAAAAAAAAAAAATTGCAAAAATACAGTAATGGCTAATCAGTACTCCAAATTTAGTAATAATAATTATAAAAGCAGAATTGTATACAATTATTACAACTGAGTCACAAATTCAACTCTGACAGTAAAAGAAATGAAAGAGAGAAATCAACTTTAAGATTCAGTGCCAACATGAACAAATATATTGCTGCCCTTATAGGTGATGATTATGTAGAGTAAAAAGAATTAAGAAAGATTTTTATAAGATACTAACAGAATACAAAATAGTATGCATGGGATGTTTATAGCTTTAAAAATGAGTACATGTAAGTGATAAATGGAAATACACGAAGATGAAATTCTGTTATGATTTCAAGGTTTTTATCTTTAAACATCCCTTTAAAAAGATCAGTGATTTTGATTGCATAAAGTTTTAAGACAAAAGGCAAATCACTATATGACAGAAAAATTTGCCACAAATGCCGTTGTAAAAGGTTTAATACTCTTATTATTAAACTTGAAAATTATTAAATGATAGGAAAAAAGTAAGACTCTAAATTTTCCAATTTCAATAATTTGGAGTTTGACTAGATAAAAATAACAGCAACAAACATTATATAGTATTACCATATTCCAGGAACCTTTTAAATTACCTTACATAAATTAGGCAATTGAATCCTCATAACAATCCTTGTGAATTAGGTACCATTTTTAGAGATGAAGAACCTGAGTCACAGGAATATGAAATAAACTGCCCAAATCACATGGTTAGGAAATGGTGGCTCCAAAATTCAAACCCAAGCAGTCTAGCTTCAGAGCTCATGCTCTCAAACAACACACTAACTGCTTGCCAAAGCAAATTACTCTCCGGCTCTACCCTATTCCAAAATATTCATACCATATCATGCAGAAATAACACTATCACCTCCTATTTGCATGCTATTCTATAATTTTCAGAATGTTGTCATATGCATTATCCGATCCTCAGAACACTTCTGATAACAAGTACTCTCTGCTCATGCTGTCCCTGTATCATTGATCCTAACACTGCTGTTGCATGACGTTTGACATTTGCAAGCATTTCTTAATCTTGACCTCTTGTTCCCTCATCTCTTGGTCCCCTATGGACATTCTAGTCCATAGGGTTTGATTATCTGGATTTCAGAAAGAATCCCAGGGAGTTGTTAAATTCCATCAACTATAGGTTGTTATAGAAAAAAAGAGAACAAATACATCTACTATAACATCCTGATTTGTCAGAACATTTAAATATTGAAGACATGCTGGGCACAGTGGCTTATGCCTATAATTTCAAGATTTTGGGAAGATGAGGTAGGAGGATTTCTTGAGACCAGGAGTTTGAGACCAGCCTGGGCAACATAACAAGAGCTGTCTCTACTAAACATAAAAAAGAATTTAGCTGGATGTAGTGATGCATGTCTGTCATCTCAGCTACTCGAGAGGCTGAGGTGAGAGCTTCATTCAAGCCTGGGAGTTTGAGGCTGCAGTAAGCTATAATTGCACCATTGCAATTCAGCCTGGGCAACAGAGCGAGACTCTGTGTCAAATTAATTAATTATTTATTAATTTAGGTGTGTGTATGTGTAGACAACCAAACTTACAAAGCTAATTTGTCATGGTATATAAATGTAAAAGTGGTCAGTGATAGTATTAGCCAGACAAATACCCTAATATTAGCTCTAACGTGGATAATAAAGTTATAAATGCTTTAACTATAATTTTAACTATCATTTTCTTACTGAGAAAAATTACACGTACATTATATAGCTCATAACAGGAGGCCAGAAATCCAGGCTTCTAAGAAAGACTGTGATATACTACTGGACAATGGAATTCACATTTGAGAAGAACATAAGAAGCATCAAAAGCCTTTGTGTCCAGTCAACACTTCAGAGTTTTCCTATAAATAGAAACAAATGTCTTTGTACTCATATTTTTTAAAACTCAGTATTGTTAGTCTATTTTACTGTTGAGACCCCAGGAATTGAATAGCCAGAAAGTGATAGGTCATAGCGACAGATTCAAACTTCAGTGCTGTTTCTACCTAGCAAAAAGCCAAAATCCAACCAATATTCCATTGAATATTTGCTTTAATTATAACTAAAAATAGCTTTTTTTAAAAAGTGACTTAAAGATTACAGGACAAAGGAAATTTTTGGACAAAAGGAATGTAAAGAGAATATGATGCATGTAATTTCGCTAAAAGTATGGAAAAAAGTCCATTACCATATTTTCTTAAAATTCAGATCAGGAACTAATTTTGCAGTTGTCAGTTTTCTAATAGCATGAAATGTGATCTGTGAAGTATTATAATATATTAAAATAATTGATATTAAATATGGCCTCCACCTCATTTGGGATTAAAATCAGTAAAATCATCTCAACTCCTTTAGTGAGAGAATTATCAAGACTATGAGAAACTAATTTTGTTTTGCTTTTGCTTTCAAATGAGCAAATGCTCCTTTTAGAAAAAAATACAGATAATTGAAGAAAAGGTATAAAATTAAAGACATGTATTTAATAATAATCTCACCACCAACAGCTGACAAATATAATTACAATAATGCTTTGCAATAATGCAATGCAAAAAAACACTGGACAGGTGTGTTTTAGTCCATTAGTGTTGCTATAAAGGAAATTACAAAGAAAAGATTATATGGCTCATGATTCTGCAGACTCTACAAGAAGCATAGGGCCATCATCTGCTACTGATGAAGGCCTCAGATTGCTTTCACTCATGGTAGAAGCTGAAGGGAAACCAGCATATAAAGATAACATTGTGTGAGTCAGGAAGAAAGACAGTGGAGAGAGAAGTGCCAGGCTCTTTTTAACAATAAATTCTCACAAAACTAATTAGAATGAGAACTTACTACCATGAGGAGAGCACCAAGCTCTTCATGACAGATATGCCTCCATGACCCAAATACTTCCCACTACTTTCCACTTCCAACAGTGGGGAGCAAATTTCAACATGAGATTTGAAGGGGACAAATATCTAAACTATATGAATGTGCTATTACTGAAGTTTTTTATGTATTGACTTATTTAGTCCTTATTACAAACCTGTGAGGCATGGACTCAAATTTACAGCCTCCATTTCACAAGAGAGAAACTAAGTCATAGAAAGTATAATGTGACTTGCTTCAAATCACACAGCTACTAAGAGATGGTGAGGCTTCATACTCCAACATCGTGGCCTTAGGTCAGTGATTGTTATCACTATTCTCTGTTGCTGGCAACTGGTTTTTATAACACACATATCATGGATGTAAAGGAAGCAAATAGTCCACATCCACTGGATATGGACTCATGTGTCAAATATTATAGACTGTATTAGTCCATTCACGCTACTGATAAAGACACACCTGAGACTGGGTAATTTACAAAATAAAGAGGTTTAATGGACTCACAGGACCACATGGCTGGGGAACCGTCACAACCATGGTGGAAGGCAAGGAGGATCAAGTCACGTCTTACATGGATGGCAGCAGGCAAAGAAAGAGGGCCTGTGTCAGGAAACTCCCATTTTTAAAATCATCAGATCTCATGAGACTTATTCACTACCATGAAAACAGCATGAGAAAGACCTGCCCCCATGATTCAATTACCTTCCACCAGGTCCCTCCCATGACATGTGGGAATTATGGGAGTTACAATTCAAGATGAAATTTAGTTGGCGACACAGCCAAACCATATCATTCTGCCCTGGTCCCTTCCAAATCTCATGTCCCCACATTTCAAATCCAATCATGCCTTCCCAACAGTCCCCCAATGTCTTAACTCATTTCAGCATTAACACAAAAGTCCATAGTCCACAGTCTCATTTGAGACAAGGCAAGTAAGTCCCTTCTGGCCATGAGCCTGTCAAATCAAAAGCAAGTTAGTTACTTCCTAGAAACAATTGGGGTACAGGCATTGGGTAAATACAGCCATTCCAAATGGCATAAATTGGCCAAAACAAAGAGATTACACACCCCATGCAAGTCTGAAATTCGGCGGGGCAGTCAAATCTCAAAGCTCCAAAATGACCTCCTCTGACTTTATGTCTCATATCCAGGTCACCCTGCTGTAAGAAGTAGGTTCTCATGATCTTGAGCAGCTCTGCCCTTGTGGCTTTGCAGGGTATAGCCTCCCTCCTGGCTACTTTCACAGGCTGGCATTGAGTATCTGTGGCTTTTCCAGGCATACAGTGCAAGCTGTCAGTGGATTTACCATTTTGAAATCTGGAGGACAGTGGACCTCTTCTCACAGCTCTACTAAGCAGTACCCCAGTAGGGACTCTGTGTGGGGGCTCTGACTCCAGATTTCTCTTCTGTACTGCCCTTGCAGAGGTTCTCCATGAGGGCCCCACCCCTGTAGCAAACTTCTGCTTGGGCATTCAGGTCTTTCTATACATCCTCTGAAATCTAGACAGAGGTTCCCAAACCTAAATTCTTGACTTCTTTGCAACTGCAGGCTCATCCCCATGTGTAAGCTGCCAAGGCTTGGGGTTTCTACTTTCCGAAGCAACAATCCAAGCTGTACCTTGGCCCCCTTCAGTCACAGCTGGAACAGCTGGGACACAGGGCACCAAGTCCCTAGACTGCACACAGCAGAAGGACCCTGGGAATGACTCACAAAACCATTTTTTCCTCCGAAATCTTAAGGCCTGTGATGGGAGGGGCTGCCACAAAGGCCTCTGACATGCTCTGGAGATATTTTCCCCATTTTCTTGCTGATTAACTTTTGGCTCCTCGTCACTTATGCAAACTTCTGCAACTGGCTTGAATTTCCCCTCAGAAAATGGAATTTTCTTTTCTGTCATATTGTCAGGCTGCTAATTCTTCAAACTTTTATGCTTTGTTTCCCTTTTAAAACTGAGTAGCTTTAACAGCACCCAAGTAACCTCTTGAATGCTTTGTTGGTTAGAAATTTCTTCCACCAGATACCCTAAATCATCTCTCTCAAGTTCAAAGTTCCACAAATCTCTATGGCAGGGGCAAAATCCCACCAGTCTCTTTGCTAAAATGTAACAAGAGTCACCATTGCTCCAGTTCCCAACAAGTTCTTCATCTCCATCTGAGGCCACCTCAGCCTGGATTTCATTGTCAACACCATTATTAGCATTTTGGACAAAGCCATTCAACAAGTCTCTAAGGAGTTCCAAACTTTCCCACATTTCCTGTCTTCTTCTGAGCCCTCCAAACTGCTCCAAACATTGCCTGTTAGCCAGTTCCAAAATTGCTTTCACATTTTCAGGTATTTTTTTCAGCAGCACCCCACTGCTGGTACCAACGTACTGTATTAGTGTGCTTTCACACTGCTGATAAAGACATACCTGAGACTCGGCAATTTACAAAAGAAAGATGTTTACTGAACTTACAGTTCCATGTAGTTGGGGAAGCCTCACCATCGTGGTGGATGGCAAGGAGGAGCAAGTCGTGTCTTTTTTTTGTTTTTCTTTTTGAGACAGAGTCTCACTCTGTCACCCAGGCTGGAGTGCAGTGGCGCAATCTCAGCTTACTGCAACCTCTGCCACCTGCGTTCAAGTGATTCTCCCGCCTCAGCCTGCCGAGTAGCTGGGATTACAGGTGCACATCACCATGCCTGGTTAATTTTTGTATTTTTAGTAGAGATGGGGTTTCACCTTGTTGGTCAGGCTGGTCTGGAATTCCTGACCTCATGATCTTCCTGCCTCAGCCTCCCAAAGTGCTGGGATTACTGGTGTGAGCCACCATGCCTGGCCCAGCAAGTCATGTCTTACACAAATGTCAGCAGGCAAAGAGAGAAAGCTTGTATAGGGAAACTCCCATTTTTAAAACCATCGGATCTCATGAGACTTATTCACTATCAAAAGAACAGCACAGGAAAGACCTACTCCCATGATTCTATTACCTCTCACCAGGTCCCTCCCACGACATGTGGGAATTGTGGGAGAAAAACTTCAAGATGAAATTTGGGTGGGGACACAGCCAAACCATATCATGGATGCTATGCAAGTGACAAATTTCAGAGAAACTTATAATCTGAAAACACCTAACATTTTAATATCTTGATATTGTCTACGAAATTAACCAATTAGTGGAAAAAATGCAAAATGAATTTGTTAATGTGAGAAAAATTATGTCCTGAAAATGAGTTCAGTAGAAAACATAATGGTACTACTACAGTTAGATTTCATATTCAGATTGTCTTCCTTCCATCAATTCAATACTTTCCCACACAAAGTACTTTCAAATAATGTCATGATCAATATTGACTGAAATTCAAGTTGAAGAAAATAGGATTTTTATGTACTTTATTAAGCACTCTTTCACGTATTTCATGAAAAAATCATCAGAGATCCAGCTACAAAATTAACAACTTCACTTTTGAAACTGATGCATGGGAACTTTATCTGAATGAGTGGTGGCCTCATTTTGCTCCATTTCTTCAAACTGCCATTTTAGTAGAGCTACCTATGTATCTTTTTTAAAAAATAGGGATAATGTCAATTCAATCATTCCCACCAAGTGATTCAAGTAGAAAATACTACATTTAAATATCAAAGCTAAAAGTTCAATCTGAATAGTCCTTGATTCTCACATTGCAATACAACATTTCAATGTTTAATAGAAACTACTAAATAGTTGTTTTATGAGGAATACATATAGTTAATCTACAAAGACACAAAGACAACAATTTCTAAAATTTCTACACAAGAATATAGTAAGTCTACACTATAGAAGTTAGATTACTTATGATCATGCAATTTCTCCACCCCGAATACATATTTGGTTTAGTGTTTGTATTATTAGGGGGCAGAAAAGTGCAGGTTCATAATTATATTTTTATAGTATATTATATCATGAAATAATCTTAGAAATTATCTAGCTGTGGCAGAAAAATCTCTTTTAATAGTTGTGGCAGAACTAAAAATTATCTAGTTGCTGTTTATATAACCCAATTTTATTTCCTCTTGGGTACACAGTTAAACCACATGTCACAAACTTCCTTGTGGTCCTTTCATGTGACTGAATTCTAGTGAGTAGACTGCAGGTGAACATTATATGTTCTATTTCCTGGCCTGGCCCACAAAAATATCTCCCATGCCTAACAGTCTATGCTTTCTTCCTGTTACAGCTGATGGGAATGAAGAAGATACTCTGTCAGAGACACCATGGGGATGGATGCCACAAACACACAACAGCCTATTATTAAGTATTTGGGGATGTTGTGAGCCAGTTGTTAAAATGTTGATAGCTTGAAATTGACCGTGGTGGTAGTACTGATCTAGCAAAATCAGCAATGCTATCATTAGGGCTTTTTTTCATTTCTGTTTTGGGTATATACATGTTTTTCTTTTGGAGAGACTTACTAGATTTACTAGGTTTACTAGAATACCATCGTCACTAGAATGGTTTCCTAATTCACCTATGGAAGGTGACAGAGCCAAAATCTGGGAGAAATTTTTGACTGATTCATTACTTGAAAAAAAAAAAAGAAGAAGAAGAATTAGCTGACCAGTAACAACTACTTTAAACTGCTGTGTAGGGAGATATAGGGTGCCCAGCTTTGCTCAGGATGGTCTTTGTGCCCATTTTCCCAGTCAAATTAACATATTCCCTTTCACTTGAAAAAATGTCTCAGTTTGAATGACGGTCACTCCAGCAAGATAAAAACATAAAACATGTCTTGTATTAACCCACTCAGGTTGGAAGTTTATCAGTCACATTTTCTGTAATATCTTTGCTAATATGTTAATACAATCCCTTAATTTTATAATAAGGAAACTGATATTTGATCTTCATAATGATATTTTTAAGAAAAGCAGTTAGCTCATATGTAAACTGTGTCACATATGTGTAAAATAAGACATAGAGAGTAAAGCAATTTGCCAAATTGATAGTGACAGAGAATTTAAGGCTGTTTTTTTTTTTTTTTTTTTTGAGACGGAGTCTCGCCATCTCACCCAGGCTGGAGTGCAGTGGCGCGATCTCTGCTCACTGCACGCTCCGCCTCCCGGGTTCACGCCATTCTCCTGCCTCAGCCTCTCCGAGTAGCTGGGACTACAGGCGCCCGCCACCACGCCCAGCTAATTTTTTGTATTTTTAGTAGAGACGGGGTTTCACCGTGGTCTCCATCTCCTGACCTCGTGATCCACCCGCCTCGGCCTCCCAAAGTGCTGGGATTACAAGCGTGAGCCACCGCGCCCGGCCTTAAGGCTGCTATTTCTAAGTTTCCAATTATCTATTGAACTCAGTATGTGACTTAGGTATCATGGTACCTAAGTACCTTTTGTTTAGGAAAATATATATTTCAGTTTGTATTTTCTCAGCACACACTAACTGGAGAAAGGATAGAATTGTCCATATGCATCCTGAATGGCCATACAAAATTTATTTAACATAGTTCTTGTGTCTCCTGGAGGCATTCTGTTTCTCAGTCTAAACTGCAGTTGCTGCTTCAATATTTTAACAAATTAAAGCCCACTTGGCTTCACATCAAATCCAATGTCCCAAAGTTTTTGTTTTGTTTGTTTTTTGTTTTGTTTGTTTTTTTATGCCTCCAGCAAGTATAGTATAGAGAGACTTGTTGCTGGAATAAACAGTGCTTTATCTAAAATCAATGAGAATTATATTGACTCTGGTCATGCAAACTCGTGCCTGCGTATACACACACAACCCATACGATGCCCCTTCACAAAAGCCTCTGGATCAGAGAGGCTGGTTGACACTGGTTAAACAACAGAGTTTCTACCGTCCGTATCTTTTTAACTTTTATTTTAAATTCATGGGTATATGTGCAGGTTTGTTACATAAGTAAACATGTGTCATGGGGGTTTGTTATACAGATTACTTCAGCACTGGAGTATTAAGCCTAGTACCCATTAGTTACTTTTCCATATCCTGTCTCTTCCCAGCCTTCACCCTCTGAAAGGCCCCATTGTGTGTTGTTCCCCTCTATGTGTCCACGTGTTCTCATCATTTAGATCCCACTTAAGTGAGAACATGTGGTATTTGGTTTTCTGTTCCTACGTTAGTTTGCTAAGGATAATGGCCTCCAGCTCCATCCATGTCCTTGAAAAAGACATGATCTCATTTTTTATGGCTGCATAGTATTCCATGGTATACATGTACCACATTTTATTCATCAGTCTGATATGATTTGGCTGTGTCCCCATCCAAATCTCATCTTGAATTGTGGCTCCCATAATCTCCACATGACATGGGAGAGAGCCGGTGGGAGGTATCTGAATTATGGGGGTGAGTTTTTCCCATGCTGTTCTCATGATAGTGAATAAGTCTCATGAGATCTGATGGTTTTATAAAGGGCAATTTCCCTGCCCAGGCTCTCTTGCCTGCTGCCAGGTAAGATGTGCCCTTGCTTCTGCTTCACCTTCTGCCATGATTCCTTCCCAGCCATGGAGATCTGTGAGTCAATTACATATCTTTCCTTTATAAATTACCCAGTCTCAGGTATGTCTTTATCAGCAGAGTGAGGATGGATTAATACACAGTCTATCATTGTTGCGCATTTAGGTTGATTCCATGTCTTTGCTACTGTGAATAGTGCTGCAATGAACATATATGTGTGCATGTATCTTTATAATAGAATAATTTAATTCATTTGGGTATATCCATCTTAATTTCTGGATTATTTCTACTAGCTGTTTATGTCCAGGTTCCTCTGTCTTAATGTCATTATCCCACAGCCATTCAGTCAAAATCCTCAGCAATCTGTTTCCTTTCTACATATTTTAATTTTGGTTAACATTTATGAGTAATGTATACTTCTCATGTTATATAATTTTGTCCTCACGGAAAACATATAAAGCAGGTGTGACTACTATCCTCATGAATGAACAAACTAAGGTTTAGAGAGGTTAAGTAAAATATCTAAGTTCCCATAGCTAGTAAGAGGCAGAATTCAGATTTAAATATACATTGATATGATTATAAAGCTCACTTTCTTGGTTACTAATCTCTCTCCAGATACTTTTTCCTGGTATCCCACAGTTAGTTCCTCAATAGTTATCCTTTGCTCTTATGCAATTATAACCTACTTTATATATATTTCTACTATCACATCTTTGCTCATACCCATCTTTACCTCCGTAATTTTTCCTCTGCCTGTCTACTTGAGTCTTAATCTTCAACACTCAATTCTAGTTCCACATTGTCCTCAAGCTTCCTTCTTACTTCAATATTCCCTTATTTGCCTCAAATCTGAAACCATGAGAGCAAGAGAGAATTTGAATTAGTAGTGCTGAGTCACAAATGCAAAGCACCAAACTGTTATCACCCAGGCTAAACATCCTGTTGACAAGTTTTATTTGGTCTGCATAGTCATTTTGCTTTTGTTTCCATTTTTAATTTAAAATTGTTTCCAAAACTTAAAAACTTTTCAACTTAATAGAAAAATATAGGCCACGTATGGTGGCTCATGCCTGTAATCCTAACACTTTGGGAGGCTGAGGAAGGTGGATTGCCTGAGCTCAGGAATTCAAGTCCAGCCTGGACAACATGGTCAAACCCCATCTCTACTAAAAATACAAAAAATTATCAGGACATGGTGGCACATGCTTGTAATCCAACCTAGTTTGGAGGCTGAGGCAGGGGAATTGCTTGAGCCTGGGAGATGGTGGTTGCAGTGAGCTGAGATTGAGCCACTGTACTTTTAGCTGGGGCAACAGAGCAAGCTCTGTCTCAATTAAAAAAAAAAAAAATACAGATTTTTTTTTTGTTTTCAGATGGGAAAACAAAGGCACGGAGAGATTTCAGTTTTGCTTACAAGAACACAGTTTACTTAGTGGAAGGGAGACCCAGATTTCCACAACCTGAATCTGGTGTTCCTTCAATTCTACTTATACGTTGCTCTGCTATTTAAGCTATATCTAAGACAGGTATGTCCTAATTAGATTTCATAATTACTGGCAGATATTTTTAAGTATCATACTTTTTGCTTGTATTTACACAGCAATTAATGTAGTACTTGATAAATACTGATTGATTCCCTGATTAACTCTTGTGCTGAGGAAAAATCAGAACCAATTCTTCCTGCCGACAAAGAGGAAGAGAGACAAATTAGTTTTACCCAGCAGCTGATAGTCACAATGTGTTGTCTGCTCCTGGAAAGTGCTCTATTAATACCATCCTGAGGCTCTGTCCTACCATAGGGCCTGGGTCAGCCATGCTGGGCTCCCAGGTAACTGGATGGGACAAAGGAAGAACAGAAGCTCTGTGAGGTTAGATCACTTTAAGTAAAGGTCCCCAAATTAAAATGTATTCAAGGCAGACAGATCCAATTTAATCTGATTTTCTCTGGTACAGGCCCAATATTAAGAAGAGAATAATTCATCAGAATAAAAAATGACTCATTAAAGAAGTGTTTAAGACACAGAAAGAAGAACCAACAATAGAAAAAGACAGTTCTAAAGTTCTAGCTCTTCAATTTATTCATCGTTTTCTTTCCCTATGCATAGAACAAAGAGAAATGGGCCCACAATCATCTATTAAGCATATAAAACAAGTTCCAATTTACTTGTCCACTAGTCAACACTGGCGGTCTGTGTTAGTCCAATGTGTTGCTATAAATAAATACTTCAGGCTGGATAATTTATAAATAAATATGTTTATTCGGGTTCACAGTTCTGCAAGCTGTACAGAAAATGTGGTGCTGGCATGTTTCTGGTATAGGCCTCAGGAAGCTTACCATCATGGCAAAAGGCAAAAGCAGAGCAGATGTATGACACGATTAGTGCAGGTGCAAGAGGGAAAGGGAGGAGGTACCACACTCTTCTAAACAACCAGATCTCACATGAACTCACAGAGTGAGAACTCACTCATTACCATGGAGATGGTACCAAGCCATTAATGAGGAATCCATCCCCATGACCAAAATATCTCCCACTAGGCCCCACCTCCAACATTGAGGATCTCATTTCAACATGTCATTTGGAGGGATCATACATCCAAACCATATCGTGGTCTATTATATTTAGACAATATTGGACAAGTAGGAACTTGTCTGTAATTTGAAAGTACATTATAACTTGCAAATAAATTGTGATAATTATAGTAATCAATAGTCTAATAAAAGATTGTATAATTGCATTTTTCTGATAATTTAAATAGAGAAAAATGTACATAAACCTCCCTGTAGTAAATCAACACTTTACCTAGAAATAAGTCAGTGTAATAAATCCTAAGACTGAAATATATTGTTTTTATCTTGCCCTACAAGGATTAAATTAACGGGACAAACATTTCAAAGCTTAGAAATTTTTCCATCAAGCTTCTAAGACACTTAGTGTTATAACACCCTTAGGTACCATATCAATAATACTTATAAATAAATGTTTAAGAAGTTAGTTAATCCAAGTTTCTTGTAGCCTGTTAGCCTTAGCTGTACTGGATAGTACCATTTCCTGCTCCTTTCTCCCACAATAATGCATTATAAACACACACCACACACACCCAGACACATACACACACACACACACACACACACACACACACGCACACGATAGAACAGAACAAAAAAAAAGGTATATTAAAGTGGTTACTCTAACAAAATCTAAAATAAAAACTGCTGGTTTCAGAAAGAAAAACCGAAATCACAACCAAAAATATAAGTTGATCTATGAGGGCCCACATATAGGAGTCAGCAAATGTGATTGGAGCTTAATAACCAAAAGGAGGACATGATACATGGCCTTGATACCATGAGGGAACTGTTATTAAGCCTTCTGCATAAAAAGTAGGCACTTGGAGAACTCCAACTTTTGGGAAAAGTGAGTAAACCATGTATACTCCTTGGCAAATGAGTTCTCATTCTATTTGATGTTTCAGGTATAGTAACAGCAAATTGTTCTCATTCTATTTGATGTTTCAGGTATAGAAAGATATTACCACCAAAAATTAAAAGCTTAGACCTTGTTCACCCATTGATAAGAGGCCCTGAGAGATGCAGTATACCAAGTTCGCAAATTAATCTAAATATTTATACAAGAATATTAACCTCGGCTGGGCACGGTGGCTCATGCCTGTAATCCCAACACTTTGGGAGGCCAAGGTGGGCGGATCACAAGGTCAGGAAATCGAGGCCATCTTGGCTAACATGGTGAAACCCCGTCTCTACTAAAAATACAAAAAATTAGCTGGGCACGGTGGTGGGTGCCTGTAGTCCCAGCTACTCAGGAGGCTGAGGCAGCAGAATGGCGTGAACCCGGGAGGCGGAGCTTGCAGTGCGCCGAGATAGCGCCACTGCACTCCAGCCTGGGCGACAGAGCAAGACTCCGTCTCAAAAAAAAAAAAAAAAGAATATTAACCTCAATATCTTCGAGGTTCTGGCAGAAGTCAATGCGCAATTGGCCATTAAAGACATGTTAGCCATACAGGGCTTAAAGAACTCCATGAGAATTGTGTGTGTCTGTGTGTGTGTGTGTGCGCGTGTGTATTGAACTCACCTTTCATGAAATGTTTACACAAAGAAACAACAGGATCCCCAAGCCATGCTCCTCCTTACTCTCTCCAGTTATTTTTTAACCTGCTCAGGTGGCTGCCTTTCTCTCTCCAGGGCCTCAATGCATAAGTAACATATTAAATATCTTTTCCTTTTGGCACATGTGCAGTATTCTCTATTTCAACATCTGAACCAAAACTTAGATGGCATGTTGGTCTTCTCTTCCATGGAACAAATACGAGAAACTCTTCAGAAATTCCTCACCAAATATAAGAAAATTTGTTTATACAGTCACATTCTTCGAGGATAACACAATAAAATTAGAAATGAATAATAAATATCTTCCTCCAAATAATACATACAAGAAATAAAAATATACTTCTTAGTAACTATTGATGCAAAGAAAATTTTATAATCAAATGTATGAAGTACTTATAACTGAGTGATGAAAGATATACAGTTCAAATTTGTGAGATGCAACTAATCAGTTCTTCAGAAATTTAGTCTAATAAGCTCTTAGATACCATATTAAAAGAACTGATAAATCATTAAAGCCTTATATCTGTGTATTTTAAAAAGAAAAAACCCTCAGAATTCATAACCTGAGCATTAAAGTCAAGACGCTAGAAAAATAACAAAGTATATTTAAAAATATAGGATAAGGAAAATTAGCAAAGATAATATTAATTGCAAAAATAAGTAGTATAGAGGAACAGAAGAATAAAATTCTGGTTATTTGAAAGAAAAGTAAAATATACAAACCTATTTTGAGATTGATGAATATACAAAAAATAATAGGAAATTAATTGTATTTACATTTTAAAGGCTGACAGAACTACAATATATTCAGTAATGCGGAGCAGATAAAAGTTTAAAATAAGAAAGATTTGCAAATAACTTGCTACCAGTAAACATGGATATTTAAGTGAAAAACTAAATTTCAGAAAATAAAATGCATTTCCAAATGACTTCAGAAAAACAGACATCTCAGTTCTACTCAGAAGAAAGTAACAGGTTTTGACGATTTTCTGGATTTTTCCAACTCTTCAAGGAACAGATAAATTAATTTCAAAACTTATCTGAAAGCAAAAAGATAAGCATAAGATAAGCAAAGATAAGCAAAAGATAAGATGAGACCACTGAAACTTTGGTGTTGGACAAAGATAATATTAGAAATAAATATCACTGATGAATATAGACACAAAATTTGTAAATAAAATATTAGCTCTTCAAATCTAGCAATGTCTCATACATAAAGGATTATTTCAAGACTATAAGAAGAATTTAATTTCAGAAAATTTAATTATATATTCCACTCTTTAAACACATTAATGGAGGGTAAAATTTTGATAAATTTGAGAATTTGGATAAATCACAATTCTCAAACATTGACAGTAAAATTACTTTGAAAAATAGTTTTCTTGGTATCTATTAAACTTGAAGACATACATATACTAGTATTCAGCAATTTCAGTCCTAGATGTGTGATAGAGAATTCATTATATGGGACCAAGAATGTAAAGAATAGATGCATGATTTCTAATAAGGAATAGTAAGGAAATTTAAATGTTAATCCATAGGCGGTAGAAATGTACATTATGGTATATTTGTATAATGTATTACTATTTGATAAATTAGATTATATGTATCCAAAAGAATACATCTCTAGTATATATGTTTAAATGAAAAAAACAAAGTTTCATCCCTCTGAAAAGCAAGCTACTAAAGGATATTAATAGTATAATAAAAATTATGTTTCCAGGCATGGTGGCTCAGGCCTGTAATCCTAGCACTGTGGGAGGCTAAGGCGGGACGATTGCTTGAAGCCAGGAGTTTGAGACCAACCTGGACAACAAAGCAAGACCCTATCTCTACAAAATGAATGAATGAATAAATAAATAAACAAACAAAGGTAGCCAGGCGTGGTAGGTGCGCATCTGTGGTTTCAACTACTTGGTACGCTGAGGAGAGAGGATTTGAGCCAGGGAGTTTGAGGCTGCAGTGAGCTGTGATTGCATCACTGCTCTCCAGCCTGGGTGACAGAGCACGACCCTGTTTAAAACAAACCAAAAAGGTATGTAAACTATAAAAATATGTGACATAATAATGTAGACAGACCAAAATGTAGTCAAAATATTTAAAGCTAAACCAGAAATACATAAACCAACTTAAAAATAGTAACTCCCTGTGTGGAAAGAAGATGGGAAGGAATGATTGGAGGCTCTAACTTTATCTGTGATGTTTTATATTCTTTTTAAAAATCAGAAATGAATATATCAAAACATCAATATTTACTAATTCTTGATGAAGCATTTATGCATCACAAAATACATGTGTATTATGAGTGACCATAGGGATAAGCTCTTTCTTTTTCAGATATAGAGATGGAAATTGAGACAGTTTATGGACTGCAAGACAAGAGACAAATAGTAGCACAACTAGGGAAAGAAATTCATTTTCTCCTATCTCCAAATTCAGTATTTTTTTCCATGAAATTATGCTGACTTTAATCAGGTAGGTTTTATGTGTTATTTTAATGAGGTTCAACAGAAATATTATACCCCCATTCAGATTTTTTTCTTTTGATGAGTTCCGCAGCATCTTTCTTATTTGTTTCATTCTGCCCTATAATAATAAGAGTTATTTACATCTCTATCTTTCCTACTCTAACAGTTCCTGGATTTCAGGGACCATGCTTTAAAATCATCTTTTTATCTCCATTCATCAAACTATCTTATACAGGAAAAGTCATTCAATATGTGTTTGATGAATCAAATATATTGGTTTATTCATCCAACAGGTTAACAAACATGTTTTGAACATTCATTATAGGTCATGTACTATGCCATGCACTGGGCTAATTGTCACAGGTAAAATGGGTGAAGGTTTAAGCTATAAAGAGTTATTTAGATGCTTTGCAACTAGCATTCATCTTGGAGTTTCTGTTACCATCACTAATCTATTTCTATAGAAATCCAAACAAGTAAGGATAGCAATGTTCTCAGATTGATGAGCTAAATCTACAGAGTTAAATCTAAAGAATCTGAAGAGAAGGCATATGTTGGTATGATTGCCCCTCAAATAATCAATGTGTTTTTGCTAATTTTACAGCATGAAAGAATTTATGTACCAGAGTAAAGCTAATCAACACCAAAATAAAAATCTCCATGCCTTTCCTCCATTTCCATCCTTTTAAAATTTTAATGATGTAAAAATAAGATACTCACAACACTCATACACTTAAAAAAATTTTAGTGTTTCACATGGTAGTTTATTTCTGGGTGAGAAAGAGTAAGCCCATTCTATTCCTGTCTCTTTCACTAAATACAGCTATACAAACTGAACAGAATGCATGAAGTAGCTATTTAAGGAATAGAGAGTAAATAATATATGCTAGATTTGGATGACTGGAATTGAAAGTACCACCAAACTATTGATTAGTTTATTTTTTTTTATTCCTCTAGTCTTCACAATCTCAACTCAACACAATCCAAAACTAACAGAGGCAGCTCCAGGGAAAGGTCTCTATTTCTGGCTCAAATAGAGAAAAAGTGTCTCCCAGTAGTCAGAAAAGAATGAATGAAATTCATTTTCATTTATGTGTGACAATTATCCCAGTGCACGGCACAGTACATGACCTTTAATGAATGTTCGAAACATGTTTATTAAACAGGTTGGATGAATAAACTAATATATTTTATTCATCAAACACATATTGAATGCCTTTTGTGCATATGACACTATGATGGAGATAAAAAGATGATGAAATTTCTCCATTTTTCTTTTCTTTTTTCTTCTATTTTTTCTCACCTCAGCCCTGAAGCAATCACCAACAGTGGTGGTACCAACAATGGCAGAGATAGGAGCCAACAAGAGCTTTATTTTCTTATAGAGAGTAATCTTTCTTATAAGAAAAATTGTGATCTCAAATGGATAAATCAAATCTTCATTGCTTTTTATTTCTGTGTATCCTTATATCGCACAGTGCAAGATGCAGGCACAATCATGTGAAATGTATGATAGACTAGGGCAAATAAAATCCCAGCTTTCTGACAAGGGCAAAGAAAAGGAAAGGATTGCAGAACCACAAAGTAGAAGAAGGATAAAAGAGGAAAACGTTCATGAAAGTGACCCCATAAGTTGTCTTTGAAATTTCAGCCTCACCCTCAAGCTGCCTATACATGGATCTGATCTTAACAGCATTCCATAGACTTCGAGAAGTAAACAATGGAATAGACTACCACTCAGGTCCCCAAATGGCCAGTGTGTAGTATAACCATGGAACAGATATGCAAAACATTGCAAAAAGTTTGAAAATGAAATTGACGTTGAAACCATAATCACAGAAGTCTAGTCAAAACTTGTGACCTGAATCTAACCACACCAAGGGCCTGCTCAAAATTTCAAAGTAATAATAAAGTAAAATTTCCCACAGGACTTCAGGAAGACTCCAATTTTTTTCTTTTTTCAGACAGGGTCTTGATCTGTCACCAAGGCTGAAATGTTGCAATGCGATCACAGCTCACTACAGCCTTGAACTCCTGGCTTAAGGAATTCTCCCATCTCAGCCTCCTGAGTAACCAGGACAGCAGGCACAGACCACCAGCCCTGGCTAATTTTTTTAAAACTGTGGAGATACGGTCTTGCTATATTGCCCAGACTAGGCTCCAGTGATCCTCCCATCTTGGCCTCCCAAATTGCTGAGGTAATAAGCGTGAGCTACCATGCCTGGGCTGACCTAGTGTTTTATAACATAATACTCAAAATGTTCAGGAGACAATCTAAAATTACTTGGTAAGCTAAGAAGCAGAAAAAGACAATGACAGATGTCAATGCCAAGATGACACAGATATCAGAACTGTATAATAAAGGACTTTAAAACAGCTATGATATGCTTTAATATTTTATAGTGAATGCTTTTGAAACAAAGAAAGAAAATTTTAAAGAGAAGATACTAAGAATAACCAAATAGAATTTTAAGAACTAAAAAAACTTTTAGTAGTCAAGTTCAATAGACAACTGGAGATAATAAGAGTAAGAGCCAGACAACTTGCACATAGGTCAATAAAAAGTATTCATTCATGGATACTCTTCAGCCATAAAAAAAAGAATGGAATACTGTCTTTGTCAGCAACTTGAATGAAACTAGAGGCCATTATTCCTAGTGAAGTAACTCAGGAATCAACAACCTACCTCATGTTCTCAGTTATAAGTAAGAGCAAAGCTATGGGTACACAAAGGCATTCAGAGTGATATAATGGGCATCGAAGACCCAGGAGGGAGAAGGGTAGGAGGGGAGTGAGGGAGGAAAAAGATACCTATTGGGTACAATGTACACTACTCAGGTGATAGGTGCACTAAAATCCCAGACTTCACCACTATACAATTTATCCATGTAACCAAAAACCACTTATACCCCTGAAGCTACTGAAATCAAAATAAATAAAAATAAAAATAAAGAATCACCGCTGTCAAAAAAAGCATTCATTCAGAAGAGGAAAAAAATTTCTAAAATGAGCATGTGAGACAATAACAAAGTATAAATATTCATATTATTATAGTCTAAGGAGGAATGAATAAAAACTGCAACATGGAAAAAATATTTGAGGAAATAGTGAAGGAAAACTTCACAAATTTGGTGAAAGACATGAACCTATCAATTTAAATTGAGAGATCACCAAACTTCTAAACTCATAATAATTTATGCACAAACACATTATAATCAAACTGCAGACAAGCTAAAGACATATATCTTGAAGATAATAAAAGAAAAATAACGTATTACCTACAGGGGAACAATGATTCAAATGTCTTTGGATTTCTCATCAGAAACCATAGAGCCATACATGCAAAAGCGTTGTAAGCAAATGAGCACTAAGTAAAAAATTACCATCTTGCTATTTATTCTTAAAAGCATTGAAGAAATAAGATGTTTACTAAAGTAGTATTGTTGTGAAAATTATACAAAATTTCTGACGTGCCTATGCAACCTAAAATATGAAATCCAGAATATAGTTTGTTCAATTTTTATGGAAAGTGACATTTAACAAAGAGTAAAGCAAGAATGTTTTATTCCACGATTTTTGGGTGCTTAATCAGTCTTTACTTAGTCCTCATCATTACTGTAATAGGTACTCAAAAGTTCAACTTTTAAGCCAAAAATTGTGTTTATGAATTCTGTAACTTAGCACTGTATTTTGCTTTAAAGCCTGAATATTAAAACTTCATGTGAAATTTCTTCTCAAATAGTTATAATTTCTTTGAAATGCCGATTTACTAATGTAACTTGGGCAGTCAGTTTTGCAAAGTGGGCTATATCTGCATTGCAATGAGTTTATACTAATTGTTTAGTATATAGAACACAACTTAGTTTCCTTATTTGCAATCTGTCTACCCTCTTTAGTGAAATGTTTTGAAGTCTTTTACTGATTTTTTAAAGATTAATTGTTTGATTTCTTACAAATCAAACAACTGAGTTTTGAGAGTTATGTTAATACAATTTCTTCATTAGAGGTCATATTCAGATATCTTCTCCCAGTCCTTAGCTTAATATTTATTCTTTTCTCAGGAACTTTGGAGAGCAGAAGTTTTAAATTTTGATGAGGTCCTGTTTATTGTGGTTTTTTATTTCTATTATGTATTACGCTTTTGCTGTAATACCTCAGAACTCCTTGACTAACCTAGGTCACAACGATTTTTCCCCTTTATATTCTTCTAAAAGTTTAATAATGTTATGGTTTAAATTTAGATCTATGACTATTCTAGTCAATTTTTGTACAAGCTATAAAATGTGGGTCATTGTTCTTTTTCTTCCATATGCATATTCAATTTTTTCAACACTACTTGTTAAAAAGATTACTCTCTCTCCACTGAACTGCTTTTGTGCCTTTGTCAAAAATTAATTGACCATATTTCTAAATCAATCTGTGATCACTTTACTTTGTTCAATAATCTATGTATTCATTGCTTTATCATTATCATTTGAATTATTATAGGTTTATAGTAAGTCTGAAAGCCAGATGTGATTCCTCCAACTCTATTCCTCCTTTTCAGTATTGTTTTGGCTAGACTATTTTGTCTTTCCATATAAATTGTAAAATCTGTTTTTCATATTTAAAAACAAAATCTTAGATACTGATTGCAACTGCATTAAATCTTATATTATTCTGAGTAGAATGGACTATGTTGAGTCTTCTGATCTATAAACACTATGTTTCTACATTTATTTAGATCTTCTTTGATTTCATCTATTGGAATTTTTAAGAATTTAGAGCATACAGATCCTATACAAGTTTGTTATGTTTATATCAATTATTTAATTTTTGGAAACATTGTAAATGTTTTATTTTACAATTATTAGCTGCTCATCTATAGTAACACAGGTAATTTTGGTTGTTCTTGCACACTTCAGCCATACTAAGCCCATTTATTAGTTCTAGAAATATTTTTATAGATTTATTGAGATTTTATATGTAGAAAGTCATGCCATATGTGAATAAGAACAGTTTTATTTCTTCTATTCCAATCTGCATGCTTTTTCTGTACTTTTCTGGCTTCACTGCGCTGTTTAGAATTCCACAGGCCAATGTTGAATAGCATACCATGAACATCTTTTCCTTGCTCCCTCAGGCTGTGGCCAGCTCTCCAAAACGTGACACAAATGCTGGATATTGGAAGATAAGCAGAAATGCACAGGAGTGGTCATGTTGTCCAGAGGAACATGGATGGAACCTTACAGCATCTGTCATAGAAACTACAAGAAATGCATCTTTACTCAGAACACAAAGTAGTCGAAAGCAGAAAGTTGGGAAAAAATGTATCTCAGGCAAATTCTAAAGGAAAGGAAGGTAGTATAAGATATATAGCCATATTAATATTAGATAAAGTAGAATTTAATGCAAGGAGAACTACCAGAAAAATAAGAATATTTCATAATGATAAAAGTTTTAGTCTACTAGAAAATGTAACAATTTTAAATTTGTATGCATCCATCCCATAATCTCAGAATATATTAAGTAAATTAGATATAACTTCATAGGAAATACACAAATCATAGAGGTTTTAACACATCTCTTTTAGTAACTGACAGAACAGATAAAGTTATAGAAGACCTAAACAATCCATTTAACAAATATCAAATAACTTCAAAGCACAAAGTCATTTCAAATAGACTTGCAGCATATTAAAAAAATGTTTCATGTGATCAGCCTTAAAGTCTCAGAAAATGTTAAAGGCTTTAAATCATGTATAACAAAGGGGACTTAACTTAGAAACTAATAAAAATAACTAGAAAACATCTCTTAATGTTTGGAATATGCGACCTTTTTAAAATAGATCAAAGAAATAATCACAATGGAAATTATAAAATAGTTTGAGTATGACCATGAAAATATGGCATATAAAAACCTGTTAAACTCCCCTAAAGGTGCGTAGGTTATAGCTTTAAAAGCATATATTAAAAGTTTACAAATGCAAAAATCCATGATTGAAAAAACCATCACAAGAACATGGAAAAGGAAAATAAATGAAACCTAAAAGATACAGAAGGAAGGAAATAAAGAGCAAAGATGAATGAGATAAGAAAAAAAAGTCCAGGCGCAGTGGCTCAAGCCTGTAATCCCAGCACTTTGGGAGGCCGAGACGGGCGGATCACGAGGTCAGGAGATCGAGACCATCCTGGCTAACACTGTGAAACCCCGTCTCTACTAAAAATACAAAAAATTAGCCGGGCGTGTTGGCGGGCGCCTGTAGTCCCAGCTACTCGGGAGGCTGAGGCAGGAGAATGGCGTGAACCCGGCAGGCAGAGCTTGCAGCGAGCCGAGATCACGCCACTGCACTCCAGCCTGGGTGACAGAGTGAGACTCTGTCTCAAAAAAAAAAACAAACAACAACAAAAAAAAAAACAAAAAACAAAAAACAAGCAAAACCTGGTGAAAATAAAGCACCTGTCAACAATGCTTGGTGCCCAATGCCTGGCACTTAATACGTGCTCCATGAGTGGCAGTTATAATTGTTGCTATATTCTGTATTTTTTTTTCTAAAAAAAAGAAAAAAAATACAGCCAAGAAGGCCAGCAAAGGCATTTCCAAAGGTCCACTTGATGTTGGTCATTATAAATGTAAAGTAATATCTGCCAGCATAATGTGTACATGTATGTTTCCATTAAATTCAGCTTCCCAAAAGTAGTCAATGAAAAAATGGATTGTTGCCTTTACTAGTGCTGGTGTTTTTCCAAAAGTCAAGAACTGAAAATAAAGAGGGACAGGAGAGAGGGAGATGGGTATGGAAGGAAGTTTTGGTAATGAGACTGTTACAGCTAAAACAGGTAAAGAAGAATGTAAAGAAATGGGGGCATGATTGACAAATGATGTAACATCAATGGACTGAATAGGGCAGTGTAAGAGTGGAGGGTCTGAAACTGAATCATGAAAGGAGTGGTATAGTTTTCACTAACGACATTCTTT
This sequence comes from Hylobates moloch, assembly GCF_009828535.3. Lineage (NCBI taxonomy): Eukaryota > Metazoa > Chordata > Mammalia > Primates > Hylobatidae > Hylobates > Hylobates moloch. Next base: position 75,201,686 of record NW_026652290.1, on the reverse strand, counting down.
GTGTCATAATCTGTGGGAATAAATACATTGAGATACAGTGAAAGAGTTTGTTGGGTAAGAATGGAGGTGTGAGATTTAGTCCAAGGTACAGAATATTTACAATTATGAGGAGACAAGTATTCGTAAAGAAATTCCCTTCATAAGCACTATAACTTCATGTCATGAATCATACAGGTTAAAAATCTCAATATAGGTATCTCCAATATTTACTCCCTTCAACAATTATTGTAATCTCTACATATTCTAAAGATTTGATAGAACAAATCTACGGCTTCTTCAAATGTGTATTATCAGTGCCACTTTCAAATAGACTATCTGAAATTTTCTAACTTAGGACTACAATGTCCCTTCTTCCCCTAAATAGCCGCTCAATGTCTCATTTTCTATGCATAGAAGTCCAAGACTATGGTTTACTTTCATTTTAAAAAAAACTTACTGAAGTAAGACTTCGATATCATTGTTATTTATTCTCACCGTAAGAATTGTAGAAATGTTTTTTATTAAACAACAATTGCTGTTTATTTTGCATGCTGCCAAATGATATTCCTGGGTTTATTCACTTATACATGAAACGCATGCCATAATATTTACTGAGCTCTTTTTTTTTACATACCTGGTATTTTTCTAGGCAATAAGCAATGACAGTGAATAAAACAGACCAAGTTCTTACCCTTATGAATCTCATATTTTAATTGGAGGAGACCAATGATAAAAATAAATAAAAGCCAGTGAACTTGAATGCTATAAAATAAAAGCAAGATAAAAGAATAGATGGAATAACAGTGGTCTTCTTTTACATAAGGTGGTCAGAAAAGACCTCACAGAAGAGGTAATTTTAGAACAGAGACCAAAATAAAATGAGATAGTAAGTTATAGGGATAAGGGAGAACTCACAGAGTCAGAGAACTGTTCCTAGTAAATGCAAAGGCCTCAGACAGGAACATACCTTGTTGTTTGAGGAATGGGAAGCAAGCCAGTATGGCTGGCACAGTGAGCTCATGGGTGAATGCTAGCTATAAGGTACGAGAGGAGAAAGTGGAGTTTGGATAAATAAATCACATATGGCCCTAAGTTAACAAGTTGCATTTTATTCTGAGTGAGCTGGGCAACGTTTTGGAAATTTTTGAGCTTAGGAAGTCGTTCTATTGGAATTGCATTTTTTAAAGAAACAGTGGCTTCTTTAGAAAGAATAGATTGTAGGGAGATAAAAGCAAATGGATGAAGACCAGTTAGTAAGCTGTACACCAATCACAGACAAACAGAGAGCCAAATCATGAGTGAACTCCCATTCACAATTGCTTCAAAGAGAATAAAATGCCTAGGAATCCAACTTACAAGGGATGTGAAGGACCTCTTCAAGAAGAACTACAAACCACTGCTCAATGAAATAAAAGAGGATACAAACAAATGGAAGAACATTCCATGCTCATGGGTCGGAAGAATCAATATCGTGAAAATGGCCATACTGCCCAAGGTAATTTATAGATTCAATGCCATCCCCATCAAGCTACCAATGACTTTCTTCACAGAATTGGAAAAAACTACTTTAAAGTTCATATGGAACCAAAAAAGAGCCC